>NC_080715.1:36376854-36654354 GCF_019097595.1 Hemibagrus wyckioides | reverse complement strand
CAAGGAAACATTAGGATTTCACTCATGTAATTATCTATCCAGTATTCTGGTCATGATGGAACACTGTATTGCTGTATTGTTGTTTTTCAGGGGTTGGGCTTGGCCCCTTAGTGCCAAAGGTTTTGGGACACCCCTCCAAATTATTGAATTCAGTGGTTGGTCTTGGCCCCTTAGTTCCAGTGAAAGGAACTCTTAATGCTTCAGCATACCAAGACATTTTGGACAATTTCATGCTCCCAACTTTGTGTGAACAGTTTGGGGATGACCCCTTCCTGTTCCAACATGACTGCACACCAGTGGACAAAGCAAGGTCCATAAAGACATGGATGAATGAGTTTGGTGAGGAGGAACTTGACTGACCTGCACAGAGTCCTGACCTCAACCCCTTTGGGATGGATTAGAGTGGAGACTAAAAAATATCTTGGTACGCTGAAGCATTAAGAGTTCCTTTCACGGGAACTAAGGGGCCGAGCCCAACCACTAAATTCAATGATTTGGAGGAGTGTCCCAAAACTTTTGGCAATAGTGTATAAAGGTACAAACACAAGGTGTGATGCAGGCACGCGCACACACACCAAGGAGAAGAGTCACCAATCCAGTATGTTTTGGGGCAGATTTAACTCTACAAAAATAAGGTTGTGTGGCTTTCACACACTTACTATCAGTCTATAAAGGTTGTTACTATGGAAACACATTAACACTGCACCCAGCGCTGCTCTCTGAGTCTGATTATGTGCGTGTTAACTACAAACCAACATGCATATTCTGAGCATTACAAAATTGCTCTTATATATTAATTTTTAATTTATTAACTATATCGCTGTATAATAAATAAAACTTATAAAAGTTATTCACCGACATATAGCGATCACACGGAAGGACTCTTATTTTAAAAAAATGTAACCATGGCTGCATCTTTTCCGCCATTATCGGCTTCACCTGATACATAAACAAATACTTTGTTGGAATTAAACAGTATGAAATTATAATCTACGAACTCAGTGCTTCAAATGCATCTTAAGGCATTTCTGGTGTTTTTAGGACATGAGGTAAATTAATCGGTTAATTAAACTTTCCAATTCTAATATGACTGATATGGTGTGACGTCACGAGAAGGGGGTGTGGTCAACGTCAAGACCCCGTTTTGAACCCAAAATTCTGAGTATTTATGAGATTGTAAAAAAATAAACAAATAAATAAATAAATAATAACAATAATAATAGCAACAACAACAACAGTAAATAATAATAACAGAAGTAATAATAATAATAATAATAATAATATTTATAATGTAAATATATTTATAACTTACCATTTTAGTTATTGCTTACTGACCTGCTACTGAATATATTCATACAGAGCTGTATACTTCCCTGTGTTGCTACTGCAAGACAGAAATGATAAAATTGCCAGACTTTATCTTTCAGTGGTGTATTGTTTTAATGTGTTCTTGATTTAATCTAAATATATTGAGGGGAATTCTGTTATACGAATAGCACCATGTTATTGTTGTTATTGCTGTGAGAAATTATAGAATGTTCATTAAAAAAAAAAAGAGATCTTTGCTTTACAGACTTTCAGAAGTACCACAGAGATAGATAGATAGATAGATAGATAGATAGATAGATAGATAGATAGATAGAAGCAGGAAAAATGGACAAGAGTAAGGATTTGAGAGTGTTTGATGAGGGCCAAATTGTGATGGCTAGACCACTGGATCAGAGCATCTCCAAAACTGCAGCTCTTGTGGGGTGTTCCCGGTCTGCAGTGGTCAGTATCTATCAAAAGTGGTCCAGGGAAGGAACAGTGGTGAACCGGAGACAGGGTCATGGGCGGCCAAGGCTCATTTGATGCACGTGGGGAGTGAAGGCTGGCCCGTGTGATTCGATCTAACAGACGAGCTACTGTTGCTCAGATTGCTAAAGAAGTTAATGCTGGTACTGAATACACAGTGCATGATGGGTCAGGGCTGTTTTGGCAGGAAAAGGGGGACCAACACAAATATTAGGCAGATGGTCATAATGTTATGTGTGGTCGGTGTATACATTTTAAAACATAGAGTTTTATGGATGAAGTTCAGTTTTTGTCCACTAGATGGGAGTATAACGCTGTCTATTCGACTTGGATTTCTCGAGCCACGTAGTTTATTAGACTTCTCGTTGTTCTGTGTCAGTAATTTACTTTATTCGATATTTTTATTAGCATAATAAACAACCTTTTTTATTAGTTGTTTAGTCAAAGCGCAATTTATTAGAATTTTTAATTAAACTCTATTAGAATAGAAGATGTTTATTTTCTACATCAAGTCACAAAAACAATTAAGAACTACATCGTATTAGCATTATATTACATGCAGTTTTTAAAAGGGACAATTATATGTAGGGAAAGAGGTTACGTAACATATATATCACCCATGTGAAAAGGTAATTGCCCCCTTAAACCCTGCTTGATGTCTTTCACATCACTGTAGAGGAACATATGGACCACTCTGATTTGCAGAATTTTTTTTCATTCAGTCTTCCCAAAAGTTTCACTTTCAACTTCCACAGAATATTATCCCCAGAAACTTGTTGGTTTTTCAGCGTGTATTGAGTCAGCAGGGGTTTTTTTTTCCCACCTCACAATTCGAGCCAGTCTCTTTTTAAAGGTGGAATCATGAACACTGACCTTATCTGAGACGAGCAAGGTCTGCAGTTTCACAGATGTTCACAGACTTCCTGGTGACTCATCGATGCTCATGGAGGTATTTTCATAGACCAGACACTTCTGTGAGGATTCACCACCATTTCGGGCTGGAAATAATAGCTCTCACTGGGGTTCCCCAGAGTCTCAATGCCTTAGAAATAATTTTGTAAACCTTACCACTTACTCCTGATATAACTAACTTCCTAATCTCTTCCTGAACTTCTTTTGGTTGCTGCTAAACTTTTAGACTAATTCACATCGATTCGATTTAAATAACTGGTTGAACTAAGGGAGAGATTACTTTTTCACACAGCATCATTAAGTGTTGTTAACATGGTTTCCTTTCATGAATATAATAAATATTTAATGTCTTTGACACTGATTATCTCCTCATCATGGCACCTGTTGGTGGGTGGGATATATTAGGCAGCAAGTGAACATGATGTCCTTAGAGCAGGAAAAATGGACAAGTGTAAGGATTTGAGCGAGTTTGATGAAGGGCCAGACTGTGATGGCTAGACCACTGGATCAGAGCATCTCCAAAACTGCAGCTCTTGTGGGGTGTTCCCGGTCTGCAGTGGTCAGTATCTATTAAAAGTATCTGCTGCTAACGTCTTGGTGCCAGATACCACAGCACACCTTCTAGTGGAGTCCATGCCTCGATGGGTCAAGGCTGCGAAAGGGGGACCAACACAATATTAGGCAGGTGGTCATAATGTTATGTCTGATCAGTGTATATAAATTTTGTTTAAAGATCTGAAACAATGTATATGAAGATAGAAAAAAAAGAAGAGGAAATCATGAGGGGGCAAATACTTTTTAATGGCTTGTTGCTATTTTGTGAGTCTGATATTTTCCGATAAATCACGATAAATGTTTATCTGCCACTAAATTTCTGCTGATTCAATACTACAAGCTTTGGCACAACCAAAAGCGAAGCTGCATTTGTAACGCTGCTGATTCATTATGACCGTTTAAATGTTTTCATTTGGATTAAATAGAAGGATTTTGTGTGGGTTTAGCAGACAATTTGATCTGGATCATAATTTCTTTTGACTAGGTGGGCGAAATATGTTTTTTTTTTTTTCCCTAATTGTGCATCCATCCATGTGCATCTGGTCATGTTTCATTAGCACAATATTGAAAAAATAATTGATTGTAGGATATAAATGAATGTTCTTTTCATTGTAAACAGCAGATTTTACACAAATGACTCTTGGATTTCATCCAAACAGGGTCAAATATTTTCCTGAAATAGTTTTTCTTCCTTCCTGTTTTGAAGAATATTTTAAGGAAAACAAATTATTGACATGAACTGGTGGCCTCTTCACTGACAATGGTGTCAAGTTCAATATATTTCATTTTCATTCTCATACGCTGTGTTCGTGGATTGATTTCATTGATATTTTTCCTTCTTTTTTTGCTTTATAACATCTGTATCAGCTCAAGATAACAAAAAACCTCCAAAAGCAGTTGCTTAGTTTAGGCTTAAAGGTTCATATTAGAACACTGAACAGTCCCAAATCCTGGGAATCCATTAACTTCAGAACCAATATATCTGGTTAAACTTAACTTAGTTAGTTTAATTGATCTATTTTGATTAAATAAGTTACTTGCCAAGTTTGATATCCTAAGTCACGAGTAAAAATGGACAGAGAAGCAAAAATGGGCAGAGATTTCACCACTGATTATCTTTATGCAGTGTTTTGATCTATCCAGATGCTCTACCCCTGGTCTCATGGCTTGGTGGTGCTCACTGCTGGGGATGGAGCTGTGTGGACAGCCTGTGACCAGGAGACAGCTATGGACACTTGGAGACTATCACACAGTCACGGATCTGTCAGCTTGCGACAGCAAGAAATTAGTGTCTATAATGAACTCAGAAACTTCACTGACCTAATAGTTCCTCATGACCCCTTGGGAGCTGTTGTAGAAAGGACATTATTTAATTACAGTTACATTATTTACTGTCCAGTGTCACACAGATGAGGATGAGGTTCCCTTCTGAGCCTGGTTCCTCTTAAGGTTTCATCTCAGGGAGTTTTTCCTCACCACCGTCGCCTCAGGCTCACTCATTAGAGATAAAATAGTTATTTAACTTTAAACTGTTTACATGTTTTTCCCTTCTCTGTTTCTATACTTCTGTGAAGCTGCTTTGAATCAACGTCTATTGTTATATACAAATAAAGTGAATTGCAAAAATGTGGGAGAACTGGGTAAAAAGCAGGAATACACCCAGGAGAGTTCTGATGGTCAGTTGCGACTTTATTGAAAATCGTAAAACAGACCACATGGCAAAGCATTAATTACATGTCGTCACAGCGTCAATATTTTCAGATGTACAGGTTTATGTGCCACTTTGGAAACAGAAGCCACTTGAAGGTTTTGTGGTGTTTAATCTCCACTGCACACACAAGGATGGCAGAAAAAAAAAAGCAGAGAGTCAGCAAGGAGGTTAAGGATCATGGTAGACGTCAGCCTTTCAGTTAATAGTAACTGTCAAAAAACGCCACTGAAGTCCTTCGTAAGGTTAATAAAACACGTCCGGATTCAGGTGGCCGGTTCTGAGCCACAGATTTCAAGTGTGGCGCTGCGATTGAGCCTGACGCAGGGCATACATCTGTGCAAATTTAACTGGGGAACGTTTGCTATTCATTAACAAGAGTTTGTGACTAGAATTAATCTACAGGACCTCAGTCTGATCCTAGGAACGCAATTCATCATGCTTCAGGTCATCGATTTCTTAAAACGAAGAAAAAATATGTATATAGTGGAATGCTTAGGTAAAAATAGGTTGGATGTAATTATTATGTATACTTCAGGACTCACGTTTGTCTGAGGTGTAGCCAGCACACCACAATGTTAACCCAACCTTGCAAATGTTTTTTTTAAGAATAAAACGCTATACATAACAGTTTCGGATTGATCTCTTCACTATTATTATTATAATTATTATTAGTAATATTATTATTATCACAATACACGAAACATGGTACAGCTGGATTGTTTTTTGTTTTTTTGTTTTTTTTTTAGTTTTCAGTCTCTGGCTGATGTTTTATTCTTTTACATCTCCACAAGATCTGTATTGGTATTGCCGTTTAAACCTATCAACATCCGAAACGTCCTAAACGCAATCATTAATCCAGAGACTTCTTAATGTTCTGCAGAAAAAGACATAACAGGAACTGGCCTGTTTTTGGCCACATCAGTAACAGAAACCACAAGAAAAACACCACATTACAGGTTAATATTATTACTGAATAGCAAGATTTACACCTTTTTTTTTCTCTTTTTTTTTTTTTGTAACTAGAAGATGTCCAACTAGAAGTCTTTACTTTGCTCCTATTGTTCAGTGTAACCCATGTGGTTGGTTAACCAGATAAAGAAAGTATTCCTTGGTCTGGCTGGGAAATGGTGGTTCGCCATTATCTTCCTCTCGGACTAGTCCTGGGTCCAAAAAAGCAGTACATCATGCACTAAAATGACCATTTTTTGTTAACTAAACAGTCAATCCACCAAAAAAATAAATAAAAAACCCAAACAAACAGAAACAAGAAAAAAAAAAACATCTCTGTCTCAGGAACAGTCAGGATAACGTGAGGAGATCCAAAACCAACAATGGGATAGGAGTCCTAAAGAGCTCAGAACAACACCACATAAATTAAGACTTAACACAATAATGAACAATATTCAAGTCAATATTCACACACTTTTCATGATATTTGTTCTGGAGTCCGCGATCTGTCATTGTTTACAGGGTTTTTTTTTTCTTTTTTGAGCACAATTATACTGAACGGATTATACATATAGTACAGTGTATTACCAGATATTTACAGTATCTACATACAGTACATCTTAAACATTTTCATACTAAAAAGATCAATAGCCCCTTGTCCCAATGAGAGAAGATAGAATTGTTCAAGAACCTGATTTTTCAAAGTATAAAAATATAGTAAGCCTTCATGAGAACATTCACGACATCATCCGCACACAATTGATATGATCGATAAGAATGGCACAACCAAACACAGTAAGAATCCCAATACAAGAACTGATGCCATGATTGAGAATGGTGCTCTCACTTTGGAGAACGATTTTGGCACTTCAATACTAAGATGCCACAGTGGCACACATCATCCAACAATGGAAATGAATGAGCCCCGTTTGTGCTGCATTTGAACCCTTTTGTCTGTTATTGTCTTCAGTTAAATATTGAATTGTCTTGTTTGACAAGCAGTTGAACTTGAAATGGACACACTCTCATGCCAATATTTAGCACATGGCTTTTATCATTCCTTCCCCTTATTCATGCCCCAAGAACTGCCTCTGCCGAGTTAGACGGCTTCCGCCGAGGTTTCGGTAGAGACGGACATGGTCACTTTGGCTATTTTCACAGTGGTCTTGACACAGCTCTCGGCCGCTCGGTTGGCGTGGATCTGCAGGTTACGGTTCTGGCAGTCCGACTCCAAGCTGTTGTCCAACTGCTGCGTGATGCTGCTGCTGCTCCTGCAACCTTGGCAAGTGGCCAGAAAGGCCCGGCGCAGGTCTTTACTCCTCAGTGCGTAAATGATGGGGTTCACGGTGGAGTTAAGCAAGCAGAGCATGCTGCAGAAAGCAAACACTGTCTTGATGTCATCATTCATCTTCCAGAAAAGGTCATACACCATGATGGCCAGCAAGGGGCCCCAGCAGATCACCAGGACCACCAGGATGAGAACAAGCGTCTTGGCAAGGCGAATGTCCATCCGGGCTTGCTCAGGTCGAGTGGTCTGAACCTTGGTGCCATCCGTGTTGTAAACCACCAGGCTTTTCTGCGAGGTCCGGCTAAGCATTCGCACGGCGTGGTGGTGGGCCTTCCACAGGATGTACATGTATGCGTAGATGATGAAAATCAAAAGGATGCTGGTCACGCCAATCCAGAACATCAGGTAGTTTTCATCGATGAGTGGGAAGATGTCCGAACACACCGAGTTTAAGCGAATGCAGTTCCATCCGAGAAGCGGAAGCACTGCGATGATGATGGAAATGGCCCACATCATGCAGAAAGCAATCACTGCCTTGGTTCGTGTCACGATGCGTCGGTAGGCCAGCGGGCGATGGATCGAGATATATCGATCAATGGCTGTGAGAAAGAGACTCCCTACAGAGGCGGTAAAGGACGCTGTGACACCTCCAAGCTTAAACAGAAATATGTTGGGACTATCTTTACGGTGAAAGATGTGGAAGTCCAAGAAACTGTACACAAAAATGACACTGCCCAGCAAATCTGCAATGGCCAGGCTACCAATGAAGTGATAAGAAGGTCTGCAGCGCAGTGTGCGCGAGTGCAAGATCACACACAAGACCACTAGGTTCTCCAGAACCGTGAAGGTTCCCAGAGTCAGAGACATGACTGCCACTGCCAACTGCTGGCTTGGAGTCAGGATCATGAAGCACTCCATGTCCATGAAGTTCTCCCCACACTGCACACTGGCCCCATCGTCCCCCAGACTCTGGTTCCCGAACAGATCTGTGCCATTGGTGGGATAAAAGGGAAGCCCTTTAACAATTAGTTCCTCATCCGGCCCAACCTTATCCGGGAAGGAGCTGCTGCGGAATGCAGATGGTGGCTTCTGAAAGGAGTAGCTGCCTTTGACAAAATCAGCGTCGATAATGGGGTCATCGTAGCTGGCGTCATTGGACCCGAGGTACTGGAGGCCGGAGGTGATGGTCCTGAAGGTGGTGTCTGCCACGCCATCCAGAACAGACTTCATGTCTGCCGCTGAGAAGGGAACGCTGTGGCCAAGGACGTGTCACGAAATCTATTATATGCGGTGGAGAAAATATTGTGGACAATGAATTAGAATTTTTTCAAATCTTATCTCCTACGCACACACACACTGAGCATAACCATAAAATCTCTGGAGAGTTAAATGAAAGTGCTGAAGCATCACCGAGTTCATAACGGAGCCTTGAATGCTTTCAAGGAAAATGCTACCCTAAAGCTTTTAGTAGCTACTTTTTTTTTTACGTTCGAGACGATTAAACCTCAAGTTGCCCTTTTTTTTTTAATTTTAAGGCAACAGTTCTCATCCGAGGGGACCTCTGAGGGGTCTACACACTGGGGAATCACCGTCAACCAGCTGCTACTCAAAGAAATGAGATGCAGTTAGTGTGAATAATGAATCTCTAAGACACAGCAGACAGACGATTCGACTCCTTACTCTGACCGCTCTGATTTATCACCACATCCTTCAATCACTTTAACTGCTGTATTATTACATCAAGAACAACGCGAATCATTTTAGCTGATTGCCTCCCGTTAATTCAAGCGCGTTAACTGTTGATGGACGGCGTTGTTTATTGGGATTTAAGGCCAGATCGTCATGTTTTGGACAACCACTGGAGGGCGCAGTCTGGGCAGATCAAAAAGAGTTGTTTTTCTCACAATTTTGAGGATTTTTTTAAAATTACTATTTATTTATTTATTTATTTATTTATTTATTTATTTATACATACTCGGTGTCTAGAGATTTTGAAGGTTATCACAGTTTATATTTTTATTAAAAAAATACACAACCTGAGATGCTTTGATATACACTGGTGTTAAGACAAGTAAATAAAAATGTAAAAAACAAAAAAAAAGAAAAGAAAAAGAAACTACTACTATTGCTACTACTACTGCTAATAATAACTAACAATTATTATTATTATTATTATTATTATTATTATTATTATTATTATTATTATTATTATAAATGGACATAATATTATTCTATTATTAAATAATAATAATAATAATAATAATAATAATAATAATAATAATAATAATAATAATTATTATTATTATTATTATTATTATTATTAGGAAGCAAAATAAAAATTCAATAATTTAATTAGAACAAATATTTGGCAAGAAAACAAGTAAAAAAATACTTCAAACCTGAAAAAGTGCATTAAATAAACTATGATTTATCCACAAATTACACAATCTATACAGAAAAAAAGTGTTTTTGTGTACCTTCACATAGTTCCCGCAGATTTCAGGTTCTCCGGTTTCTCCGCTCGTCTCCAAAGATTAATCCAATCACATAAAAACACAAAAGCCGAGCAAAAGAAAAGAAAAGAGAAAGTGCACGCTTTACATGGTACGCATCAGCTGAAGGTGTTATAAGACTCTGGCTCTAATGAGACCGCACTCTTTAACGCACCGAGAGCGGAGAGCGCGCGCCTCTGCGTGTGCGGCTCCGGGGCTGTGTATCGCGTGCGCTCTCTGCATATTTATGACGCCTCTTCGGAGCGCAGCGCGGTCACGTGCTCTCCGCGCGGCAACAAGTGCAGGAGTGAGAGGGGATCTGCAGCTGCGCACCAAAGCATCTCGTCTTTCTCTCTCTCTCCATCTCTCTCTCTTTTTTCTCCGTATGTATGGCCTTACACGCTCATGCCTGTTCTCAGTCACATCAATCATATAACGGCGTTAATGTCTTTGCCACTAATCCATCATCTTAATGCCCCCCTGGAAACACTGCTAACTATAAAGTACTACACTAATTCAGATGTCTTTGGAAAAAAAAAAAAAACAGTTTCCAACACTACACCCATCAGGCATAACATTATGATCAGTGAGAGGTGAAGTGAATAAGACTGATGATCTCCTCATCATGGCACCTGTTAGTGGGTGGGATATATTAGGCAGCAAGTGAACAATTTGTCCTCAAAGTTGATGTGTTAGAAGCAGGAAAAATGGACAAGAGTAAGGATTTGAGCGAGTTTGACAAGTTGAATTGTGATGGGTAGATGACTGGATCGGTGCATTTCCAAAACTGCAGCTCTTGTGGGGTGTTCCCGGTCTGCAGTGGTCAGTATCTATCAAAAGTGGTCCAAGGAAGGAACAGTGGTGAACCGGCGACAGGGTCATGGGCAGCCAAGGCTCATTATCCAAGGCTGACCCATGTGATCTGATCTAACAGACGAGCTACTGTTGCTCAGATTGCTGAAGAATTTAATGATGGAAAGGTGTCAGAATACACAGTGCATGATGAGTCAGGGCTGTTCTTGCGGCAAAAGGGGGACCAACACATTATTAGACAGGTAGTCATAATGTTATGCCTGTGTATATACCAACATATACCTCCATACTGTATGTATTCATTCCCCACACTGTCCTGCACAGATCCCTGACCTCATCCCCACTCAACACCTGAGGGATGAAGCAGCACCCCAGACCTCCTACCCATCATCAGTGCCTGATCTCCCTAATGCTCTTGTTCCTGAATGTTCACAGCCACGCTCCAAAATCTGTTGGAAAGCCTTCCCAGAAGAGTAGAGCTTATTACAACAGCAACAGGGGACTAAATCTGGAGTGAGATGTTGAACAAGCACATGACTGTGATGTTCAGGTCCAGAGAGTGCTTGTTTAGAACAGACAGTACCGACAAGGCAGTTTAAAAAAAAAAACAACAACAAAAAAACCACAATCACAAATCTCTAGTTAGATATTTTCTGTGTTGCTCACTGTCTGAACTGCTCATGGTATTCTGCACGAGTGAAAAATTGCATTAGAGGTGAACAGGAAGGGAGAAAGTGATAGTAAGAGGAAAGAGGAAAGGGCAGCACTCTGATCGTACAGGTGAACATTATCCACTGTCGAGCTTTCGAATCTGAATTCTGTGATCCATCTGTGTTTTATTAGCCAGAGAGGATTAATTGGCTGTGTGCATGCACGTGTGTGTGTGTGCGCGCGTACCATTCCAGTCCCTCCTCCTGTGTAAATGACGTTACAACAGTCTGTGGGCGGCTGCTCTTGGACCCACATTAAGCAGGGGTGTACAGATCTCTCTCTCTCTCTCTCTTCTCCTGCTGGATAGATATGAATGTCAATGATTCACACCGTACAGATTTTTGATGTCCCAAAGGCAAGATTAGAATAACAGCAAAAGCTGCAATATGCTTATCTGCCCCTGGGAACAATAGCAAGAAAGTGTGTGTTTAAATAGACAGGGAAACAAAATAAACGTTCATCGACCATGCTGGCAGTAAAAACTGAGGCAGTGCTACCCAAAGACAGTACAAGTCATGTGTGAGATGTAAAACCCAGTTGCTGCAGGCCACCCATTTGATCCAGGCAAGTCTGATACAAGCAGATGAGATGCAATCATAGTCAAGTGTGATTGTTTTGTGCGACCGCGTGGACGCGTTGCCAATCAGATGGCGTACCGTGACGCACACCCAGCCCCCTGCCATCTGGGCATCTCTGGTGGTACAGCTTGTTCTGCGGAGGATCCAAGTGCTCTGAGAATGACTCGTAGATTAGAAACATGAGACAAGGAGCTACTCACTATCACTCTGTCTGTCCTGAATAGCCAGACTGAAAAACATGTCCAGGTTCTGGAGACAAGACCAAGACTGGATTTGAATTCTAGAGAATCGTCCAGATTACATTATATTTTTTTATCAAGTCCTCTTTGAGGTTAATGCTAGATATCAGGAGTGCCAATGTTTTGTTTATTTTTTTTGTAATATTTGGTGAAATTCATCTCACATTATGGTAAAAGTCTAAGAGACTCTGATTTTTAGAATTCCAGAAAAAAATCCAAACTATATGGACAAGCAGCATCCAGCTGGACACTATAGGTCTATTGACCCGTCATTCATCTTGGCCATCAACTCAGAACACTCCACCTCTTGTTCCAGGATCCAATAATTTGAACAGAATCAGTTTGTGTGTTTGTGAATGTGTTTTCTTTCAAAATCACTGATGACTAATTTTTTTTTTAACTAGTTCCTTAAGGATACTCATGATGTTTAAGACATTTTACTTCGAACCATGTGAAACACTCAACGGTTAAGGTTTAAAAACACAATAACCCAAAGATCCACGACTACGTTCTCACCTGAGAAACTTCGTGGGTATGGTTCCTTGGATGGTCAACAGTTGAATTTTTCTACAGAGGTTAATCAGTAATAAGATGGCAGCCAACTGGCAGACACCATGCATGCAATTCATCATATCAGGTCCAATGCTGTTATGTGGTGGGTGGAAGCTGGAGAACCCAAAGCAAATCCACACAGACATGCAAATGCAGGACCAAACTGTAGACCTGTGGAGCCGTGAGGTTAGGAAACACAGCTGGAACAGGTCACCTGTGGGCAAAGATGGATAGCAACACATTACATTCATATCCATTCTCTACACCACATCCTACTGGGTTGCATGGGAACCTGGAGCCTCTCCCAGGAGACTTAGGAGCACACAGTAGATTACACTTTGGATGTCAGGATGAATCGCAGAGCAATCACACACACTCACACACCCATTCACACACTATGGACAATTCAGAGATACCAATACATGTCTTTAGACTGCAGGAGGAAGCTGGAATAGCAAGTAACACTGGGAGAAACTCTTGGCAGACGCAGGAATTGAACCCCTAACCCTGGAGATGTGAGGCAATGTGAGATGTGAGACATGTGACTATCTGAGATTTGGAAGGTGAGGATTAACATACAGTTAAACTACATGGTTACAGTTTGGCTCCGAAAAAAAAATTATAGACTTTAAACAATCCAATAGACAAAAACGGACGGTTAACTCACGAATATTAACCATCTCCAAGTTACCGAGGCTGCAGGAACATCTTCCCCGATCATTCGGGTTCACTCGGATGTTCCACTTTGTTTGTTCACTAAAGATATTGACAATATTTGGCTCTTGTTTGTCACAGGCTCACATACTGTACGTCTGAGATCATTTCACAAAAAGCCAGTGAATTACTGGTGCCAGCTAACTGAAAAAGTATTTCCTTGACAGCTCCACAATGTGCTGCAGAGAACGTTTCCTGAGAAAACGGATGAATAAACATGTTGGACAAAGCTGTCAGTGTGTCAGCGATCATGCTGAATTCTAACGTTCACCCAGTCGCCTAGTGATCAGGTGATGACGACGTCATACTTGATGATAACTTCCTGTTGCAGATAAGATGGCTTAAATGAATGAACAATAAGCCATCGTCCAGGAAACGTTTGGGTGCATCGGTATACATGTTGGAAATGCTGAAATAATAACAGTACCAGAGTGCACTTTTGAATTCGGTGTAAAGCGCAGAAAGCTGACGCACACAGACACTCTCTTGACTTTGAACACATTTAAAGGCACCAAGGAAGATGAAATATTATCAGACGACTAGTCAGTGCTTATTAATGGAGGCATGTCTCCATGATTTCCACTGTGCAGTGCCTGTAATGAGGCACTAAGCAGCCCATCAATTCCCCAGGCCTCCCGCCGGCATCTGATTTCAGATCCCTAATACAAAGCACTGCTAATATCCAGACCATGTTTCTCAACTACAGATGTGTCTTAAAAAACCCGTGCAGGATTGGAAACATCACTACAGACACAATTAACACCACACTCTGTGTTTGTGTTTAACAAAAAAACAAAACAAAAAAACGCATCATGCATCATCTAAACTTTAAAGCTGTGCTGGTCCTTAATTATCCATCATTTTGTAACAATTCTTAAAGAATAAAAATAATTATTATTATCTATCTAATAATACTCCACAGGTAATGTAAAAAATATATATTATGAGGTTTTACAGTTAATATTATATCAATTATAAAAGCTCATTGAGTAAAGAATATTATTATTTTATTGGTTATATTTTGTACCTTTAAATTCTAGTATTTAGTATTTTATCTTTATTTATTTATTACCTTATTACCTATGCTTGTGGATACTGCTGGAAGTTGTATTTCCCATTGGGATGAATAAAGTATCTATCTATCCTTCAAGACTTATCTGTTCCTATACTTTTGCTAGCCTAAAATTTGAATGGCTTTATGCAAGTGCTGTTGTTTAAAACAGGAAACAAACGCTGAAATCCTAATCTCTCGTCTCATATCCATCTTTTGATCGCAAACCCAAATGACTTGCACAAACAAATAAATTGGCCTTGTTCCAATAATTTCGGAGGGGACTGCGACTGTTTTGCTGTTTCTAAATAACAGAATGTATTTGATTAAGTTTATATTACATGGACAGTCCTTCATACACAAACTCCCTAGAACTCGAGTGAGCATATTAATAGAAAACTTTGCTTTGCTTTGTACCAGCATGACTTCTATAACACCTGCTGTTAAAAGAAAATGAAGCAGCACTTTCTGACCTATGAGATGCGAGATATTTACTACTTTGTGTCTAATTAGATCCTGCACTATAATTAAATCCTTGATGACTTATGAAGACAATTTATCACAGTGCCCTGTGGGTATAAATTATGGTGTTTAAATTATGACTGACATCTATTTTTCCTTCACTGATGTGAAAACTGAAAATCAGGTCAGTCTGGCTATCAGGTAAAGCTGATTATTTTCCTAGAACTGCACACACCCAAGTTTTTTATCCTTATTGTACGTCATTTTTGTTATTAATTAATGAACACAGCATTTTTTTATCAGCTGGTTTGCATTCATGTTGTGGAATATTAATGGAACAAGGTAGTTGTATGGTATTTATCAATTACATTAAAGCAACTACAGTGTAAACACTTGTTCTCTAACAAGCTTGTCATGTGGACGAGAAACAAAGTGCTCTATCCTGAAGACTTTCACATGATGGAAAAAACTACTGATGCTGATACTGGAGACTCCTTCCATAGATCCTCCATTCGATCCTAAGCTTGGGAGTTTCACATGTTCTCCTCATGTTCATAAGGCTTTCTTTTGGTGGACTGCTGCTATTAAAATGCCCCAAATAAATGAGATTAGTACAGTGTCTTGTCTATAGACAAGACATAACTTTACTCATTCATAATCTCATTCTGTGAATTGTCCACCCTCGATCCTGGAATAGGTTTCATATCCACCACGATCCTGACCAGGAAACATCAGTGATAAATAAAGAAATACACAGAAGACAGACAGAGAACTTCACCATATCAATGAATACTCCTGATTAAACTTGATTAAATTATGACCTTTTTTATTAAGCCTGATTATTTCTAGGCTTAGACTATTTGGAGCGTCCACCATACCAGTCCCGGTGAATGACAGAAACAGTAATGTATTAGAAAAAGCCTGTTGATATATGTCTACAGCACTGTGGTAAAAAATATTTCACTAGAGCTTTATGAGGCTTTATGAGCTTTATTACTAGAATAAGATATCACGCAAATCATGCAAATCTTTATAGGCTTAAATAAGTAATGATTTCTCAATCCGGCCTTCAAATAAAAATTTCTTCTTTATTATTTCTTTAATAAATTACAAAATCCGAAAGGTAAAGTAACATGAAACCTTAAAAATCTCTTGCAGCATTATTGATTCCTGTCACTAGCTGCAAATGGGCTCCACTTATTTGGAACGTTTATAGATTAGCACAATCATAGCAGAGTTTGATTAGCTGTCAAAAAGCCATAGTGCTATAGAGCTGGAGTAATTTCTCACTGTTAACTCTTTACAGGAGGTACGTTTTCCGAGGTAATGGAGCATGGATCGTGTGTATAAGCAGTCAGCATGACGTTGTCAGGGTTATTTGTGTAGCTCTTTAGCTTCCGGGAGCTAATTCTGCTCCTCGAAAAAAAAAAAAAATTACAACCTATCCTCTATTATTTATCACGTCTCTCGCTAAACTCACCCTGGACTGCAATTACTCAGCATGGCTATTCTTCTTACAGTAGATGCCACCACTAAGACAAAGCCATATTTAGATGCTTATTTATAGTCGCGTGAGAGACGTTGGGGTTTTTCCGGGTCATGGAGCTGATGATTTATTTGTCTGTGTGCATGTTTGGTTTGGTCTCTTTTTCATTTGGTAGACGTGTTTGTCCAAATTGACTTTAGATGATGTTTAGAAAGTGGGAGAACATCTGGTAAAAAGAAAAAAGAAAAAGAAAAAGCTAAGACAGCCACAGCAAAGACAAAAATAAAGCCTTAAACTAATTACAAGGATTAGTGAGAGGGCTAGTACTCTGGAGTGATCCTTTAAGAATCGTTAAAGAATAAATCATATAAAGTAATGAATAAACACGCATAATAATAAAAATAATCAACGATGGGCTGGAGATATCGTTATCACCATGAGGATGATTCATTTCTGCTCTTATTCTACAGCAATTTACCAACACTTGTCTGTTTTTATTAATAAAATAATGTTACGATAAAATGATTGTGGAATTTCCACTAACCAAGTTAGATCTTGTTACTACTAACATTATATCAGCTGGAAACAGTCACTGCCTCAACAGCCTCTCTTTATTCGACTCGGTTGAAGCCGGGGGAAAAAATGCAGCTTGTCAAGTTAACAATAAAATAGAAATAAAACTCCTGAAGTTTCCCAGACCTTTCTCTGGGTCTGGGACTCCTTCTGTGTTCACATAAAAGTGAAAACTTTGCCAGTTTAATGATTCACATAATACATTTATATAGTAGATTATTATTAGACTTCAACTACACTGTATGGTCAAAGGTTTTTGGACAATCACATCCATGTGTTTTTTTTAAACATCCTATTCCAGATTTAGTCTCACTTTCAGTCCTGGCTGTAAGGATTGCATTTATGGCATTTGGAAGACGGCCTTATCCAGAGTGACTTACATTTTATTCTTTATACACATCTGAGCAATTGAGGTTTAAGGGCCTTGCTCAGCCTGGTGGACCTGGGATTTACACTCTAAAGGTTTTCGAGCAGTAGTCCAACAACCACTAAGCTATCACATCCCTTTTGCTCATTCACCCACATAATTATTAGTGAGTTCAGATGCTGGTGTCAGATGAGGAGGTCTGGGGGGCAGTCGGCGTTCCAGTTTATCCCAAATGTGTTCAGTAGGGCTGAATCCGAGTCAGGGCTCTGTGGAGGACAGTCGAGAGTGACTGTCATGCTGGAAAAGGTTTGGGCCTCTTAGTTAAATCTTAATTCTACAGCATGTAGAGTCATGCTTCCAATTCTGTGCATGTCTCCACAAATTTTGGCCATATAGTGTATGTAGAATGTCTGATATACACCAATCAGGCATAACATTATAGTACCACCTACCTAAGCATTGTTGCAGACCATGTACACCCTTTCATGGAACGGTGTTCCCTGATGGCTGTGGTCTCTTTCAGCAGGATAATGCAATAAAGCAAAAATTGGTTCAGGAGTGGTTTGATGAACACAACAACGAGTTTGAGGTGTTGACTTGGCCTCAAAATTCCCCAGATCTCAATCCAATCGATCATCTGTGGGATGTCCTGGACAAACAAGTCGATCCATGGAGACCCCGCCTCGCAACTTACAGGACTTAAAGGATCCGCTACTTACATCTTGGTACCAGATACCACAGCACACCTTCAGGGATCTAGTGGAGTCCATGATTCATGGGTCAGAGCTGTTTTGGCAGCAACAGAGGGACACACAATATGGTCACACAGATGTTCATAATGTTATGCCTGATCTGTGTACATTCGAAACTAGAAGCAAATACAAAATTCTCAGTAGGAGGAAGCACACATCAATGAGCTAATATATATTTATTTGAACAGTTTAGTGAAAAAAGTTGTTTATGCCTAAAGGTTTTATGGCATCCATGCGTGGAAGTGTAGAAGACATAACTGCAAATTCTTCCCTCGGCAAAAAGTAGTTCCTGTCCTTGAAAGGATGTTTCAGAAAACAGTAGTTGAATAACTGCCCTTAGAAATCAATTAAATGTTCTCACCAAGAAATAAAATTCTTGTCCTTGATAATAACACAGTGAAGGTATAGTACTTGTTGACATGTAAATAGAATTCTTTATCTTGCCAGATGAATATAAACACGGCTGCCACGACTCGCCAAAAAATGATTTCTTATTGCATACCGTGATGCTGCTCTGCCTATGAGAAAGTAAAAAAGCTGCCATTTCATCAATCTATGAAATGTATTTAAAGATGTATCGTGTGGTAGCTTCATTTTAAACTTGTAAATCAATTTTTTTTTTCCAAAGACAGAAAAGAAAGCTTTTCCATCTCCAGAGCTGTATGCATTTCAGACATGATCGAGAGTAGAGTGAAGCTCAATCATTTTTACTCCACATGAATATATTGTACAACATCAATCACGCTTTCCAGGTTGTTCTGTCTGGTTGGTTCGAAAAAATAAAATAAAATAAAATAAAATAAAATAAAATAAAATAAAATAAAATAAAAAAAGGCTTTAAAATATTTTTGGCTGAAGCTGCTCTCAGGAATGTAAGACACCATTGCACTGTGGAAATGATTTAAATGTAAACAACTCATCGACAGTACAATAAATAAATACACTCACCACTCACACGCTTCAGGTAATGCTCACATCAGTCATCACAATGGAGGAAAATGTGATCTCAGTGACTTGTGAGCGTGGCACAGTTGATGGTCCCAGACAGGAACATTTTTTTCAGCTCTATTTTCAGTCTCTGGAGTTTACACTGAATGAGATGAGGAACAAAACAAATCATATTGTTGATGAGAGGTCAGAGGAGCATGGCCAGACTGGTTTGAGCTTTACAGGTAACTCAGATAAGCACTCTTTACAACCCTTTAGCAGAAAAGCATCTCAGAATACAGACCAGAGATGAGCAGATGAGCTGAAGGCTGAAGCCAACATCAGGAATCTGCGGCTAATTCAAACACAAAATGAAAACTAGACCTGACCGACATTGATTTCTGGAATGTTCTGTATTTTACATACCTACTTGGCCTGTAATAATATCAGACAGACATCCGAAGCCTTTCTTTTTTTTTTTTTGTGCACTTCCTCTTTCCATTTCTCCTCAAGAGAACCCCTGCTGCCATGATTCAATTACTTTATCAGCTCAACTCACTCAACAGCTATCCTAGAAAGGTCGAGGGATTGAGAAAACATCACTCTAGATTTTTTTTCCCTTCATTTCAGCCAAACTGCAAATAATAACTTGTTAAGAAAAAACGTTAAGAAAAAAATTCATCAGTGTTTAAAATCTACTTAGAGAAATTGTTTAGATCTAAATCAGTGACTCCTAATATTTTCTGCACTATATACACAACCTTCATTTGGTAATGTTACAAACTATAATCTAAGTATTTCTTTATTGCATTATTTAAACACAAAAAATCCTTTTAAGAGGAGCACAACATTTTAGTTATAGAGTTTTTTTTTTTTTTTAAATACTCCAGAAGCTGAAATAGTAGTATCTGTTTGTTTTGCTGTGGTTCAGAGGTGGAAGATCCTTCCTCTCCCAGTGGACACTGTGACCTAAAGGTGTCCGATGAGCTCATGCGCTTCTCCTGCATGCTTTTATTGCTGTAAGCATGGCTTCTTCATCTATCTGCATCTTGTCTCTGGTAGCAGCAAGGCATAATGTTGGCATGGCAACTAAACAACACGAAATCCTCCTGGGTGCGCTTCCTACCTATAGATGATGATGACAATAAGATGAGGCTCCCGTGAATGGAATGCTGAATGCATGCGTCGTGCTGTCTTTAGACATGAACAGTCCTGGTTGTTATCTTGCTATATTATAGAGGGATATTATTATAGCGCACACTCCAACACACACAGAGGGCATGGCGTATGTGAGAATACACGCGAATGAAGCTGATTTTGTTGGTTATATGAAATGTAATGGGTTAAACATAATACACACACGACCCTGACCTGACTCTGTACATGTCCAAGCATTAAGATGCTTCATTAACCCAAGATCCAGTCTTTAAAATCTCTTGATAAACACACAAACATACGACCTTGAGAACTGTGTGCCTCTATTGTTGTTGAACTCTCAATACCGTACAAACCCACTGTTCTCTTTAGATCCACACAAACACCCACTCAGTGTGTAAGAACATTAAGACACAAACACACTGCATGCTCTGCAGTCATAGCAACCAGGCTGCTGCAGATGAATTGTTGACACCCTTCCATCACTTTCCAAGATGTCCGCCTGCCAACAGCCGGGAGACCGGAGCACTTCTGCTCGTCAGCCCGTGAGAACGAACGTCTCACCATCTTATCGTGCTCCACAGGCACCTCAGAGAGACGCTTACTGCTCTGGCAAGCTCAGTTGGAGAAGGCTGCTTAGTATTCAGCGAGAGCGCCAGCTGTCTGGGTGACTGGACGAGAACACGAAGGCCGAGCGGCCGGCACTGCAAAGTGTACGGAACGAGGGATCAGATTGAAAAATACCTTGTATAGTTTTGCACTATTAAAAAAACCCCCACCCACTGCCCTGAAGACGAGTGTGAAATAGGTCTCTTTCAATCTCTACAACACAAGGCACAAAGCCTAGAGGTTTGGTCCTGAAGATAACGAGCCCATAATGTCCTGTTCTTTTTAAAAGCATCCATGGCTGCATTCCAATATTGTTTTTAACACCTGTCTCCCATTTCCGCTAACAGAATCCAAATCACTCAGATTTATGCATTAACCATTATGCATGCTTTTTCCCCTAAACTAAGGGCTGAACATAATCCAAGCCTCTGCTGTCTACTAGATCTTGTCAGACCTGTAAAAATAAACAAGTGACGTTTGTTTGATGACCTGTTGGAGGCCCAAGAGATAGTCCACATATAGGCTTTAGGATCAGAATATCAGACATTAAAGATGTTCAATTTGACACAGTTTGCTTGCATAAAATATTCCTTTAGCTGCTTTAAAATGTAATTAGCGTTTATATAAATATGCTTTTTTTTATTTGGTGGTTATTTTGGATCCTGGAATGTGTTCTGAAAGGGAAATTGCACAAGGAATTTTTAATAGTCTACTGAGAAAGACAAACCGAGGAACCCACAAACTTTCTAAACTCAATTTAAATTTATTTGTTCACAAGGAAGAATATGTCAGAGGAATCAGACTCCAAAGAAAAAAAAACATCCTTATCTAAATCTGTTCTTTAACCGTATGATATGGTCAAAAAGTGACCAGTGTATTCACGTGTATTCTCTGATATGGTCAAAAAGTGACCAGTGTATTCGCCTGTATTCTCTGATATGGTCAAAAAGTGACCAGTGTATTCACGTGTATTCTCTGATATGGTCAAAAAGTGACCAGTGTATTCACGTGTATTCTCTGATATGGTCAAAAAGTGAGCAGTGTATTCACGTGTATTCTCTGATATGGTCAAAAAGTGAGCAGTGTATTCACGTGTATTCTCTGATATGGTCAAAAAGTGACCAGTGTATTCACGTGTATTCTCTGATATGGTCAAAAAGTGAGCAGTGTATTCACGTGTATTCTCTGATATGGTCAAAAAGTGACCAGTGTATTCACATGTATTCTCTGATATGGTCAAAAAGTGACCAGTGTATTCACGTGTATTCTCTGATATGGTCAAAAAGTGAGCAGTGTATTCACGTATATTCTCTGATATGGTCAAAAAGTGAGCAGTGTATTCACGTGTATTCTCTGATATGGTCAAAAAGTGACCAGTGTATTCACGTGTATTCTCTGATATGGTCAAAAAGTGAGCAGTGACCACCAGAAAGAAGTGATATTCTTTCTAGCTATAAAATGGAGCCTGTTCACTGAAGAATTGACTACAAAGCCGATCATCACTGATCAATTTCAGTCCATCTTCATGGAAACTTTATTTCCATTTATAATGTCGCATTTAGTGTTTCCTTCACTGGAACTAAGAGACTCGAACCTCTTCCTGCATGACAATGCCATTCGGTGCAAACCAAGCTTCATGAAATCACGGCTTGTCAAAGATGGATCTCGGGTGTCCTGCACAGAGCCCTGACCTAAACCCCACTAAACTGAACATCTTTTGGATGAACTAGAGCTCCGAGTACGTCGATGCCTCGCCTGCAATAATATTCCAACTTCATATAAATATCCGTGGTTTTGGAACAGGGTCAGCAGTGTTCAACAAACACACAGATGGTCTGATGGTCAGGTGTTCACATACTTGTGATCATGCAGCGTATTTAGGAAGTTACTCTTACAGAAAAGTCACAGAAAGGTTCACCAGATTTATGCTGCATATTAAAGTGAAATATTTTTCACCAAAATACAGCGTTGTATATAGTGTATAACCGAGCGTATGGGAGCCTTCAGAAGATCCACTTTTTTTTTTAACAGTTGATTGTAATTCACACTCGGAACTGGAACACGTTGTACATCCGCCAAGGACACGAGGAAACTAATTCTCACTGATTAACACCGCTGATGTTTTTGCTCCCTTGTTGGTGTTCCATCCTCTATTAGCATTCTCCTTCCACGACTGCACAGAGATGAGAGCAGAGCATTTGTTTACATGGACCTTTCTAATGTTTTGTTCTTCCAGAAACTCTGAGCCAGTAGAAACCTTTAACAATTAATTATTAGAAGAAATATACTAAGGACAGAAATTCTCAGTGTTGGCAAACGGCATCCTGAAGGTTACTCAGCTTTCATTTACTAATAGAGATCAGGCCAGAAGGTTAGGGCTTAGAGCTTCAGTGTTAATCCAAGGTTTAAGGTCTTGATGGACACTTCTTTGAGGTTGCATGCTGATCAACCACTGAGTTTCAACTCTGTTAAAGATGTTTGCTTCAGAGCAGTTAAACCTCTCATCTGAAGCCAGTCACTGCACCACTTTCCGCCTTATTCGCTATAAAGGAACTCCCCTGATTTTTAGTATAGCGATGATTAGAACATTTTGTTTGAAACTAAGTAAAGTAAAGACAAATAAATATCAGTATAAGTAATCATTTCACTTAAACCCAACTGCTGTAAAGATCTAAAGACAACAGCTGGATGATTGTCACTTGATGTGCAGCAAAAACTCAACACTTCCATGAGACTTGAAAATATTAAAGCATTCCAGTACCATGCTCCTTTTCTAAAAATGGCAATAATTAGAGAAAATACTTCTGAACCTCCGAAAATTGATCTGTTCCAAAAGATTGGCAAGATATTTTTTTTCCACCAATCTGGATTTGGCCGACAGTTCTCTTGTTGCCAAGTTAGTATGATAGAAATGAGCTGAAATAAACCTGGATAAGTGAAAACATGCTCAACAATGGTACACATATTGAAGAAAACTTGTTTTGACACTCCCAGAAATCCCAGCCTTGGAATCACAGCCTATAAAGTTGTGGTCAGAGCACAGGGTCAGCCATGATGCTGGAGAAGAGAAGGTTAAGAGCTTTCCTCAAGGGCCCAACAGTGGTAGCTTGTCAGTGCTAGGGCTTGAACTCCTGACCTTCCGAGCATCAACTCAGAACCCTCACTGGGGACAAGCCTACAAGAAAATCCTCAATGAAATTTCTATTTATATACATTTATTTGATTTACACTAATAAGTCTGTGCAAGATCAAGCAGATAAAATAGCCTAGAGATTAGATTCTGTGCCATTCAGATATAACCCACTAACTGCCTGAAACTGCTAATATCTCATAACAGCCTCCACCTCAGCAGATCAATAGCAACAGGCTATTAAAGGTGTCCTATAGACAGCACTAAATCCACCCTCAACGCCTTGCACTTTAGAGCACAGGATGTAGACCATTAGACGGTTTACATTACAACAGTCCTCAGACTCACTGCCTCATCGCAGTATCCATGTTAGCTTTACGTTCGGTTCATTTGCTGAAATCCGAGCAATGATATTTTGTTCATATGTTAGAAAAACGTGGTTTCAATTTACAGGGAATCAATACGCCATTTCATAGCATGAGTGAAGTGAAAAGCGAAGTGTGTCAATAACCTCGGCCGAATAGAAGTGGATTTCAATTCACTTCTTGTTATTACAAATCGAGTAGAGCACTAGGTGACCCCACTAGCACTCTCGAGTAGAGCACTAGGACTTTGTTGTGGCTCTAAGATAGCAGATATGATCAGTTATGGCTGTGGCACGTGTGTTGTGGACGACACGTGCCACGTCACATAGCATACGGGTCAAATTCTACAGCTGACATTATTTCATGCCTGATGTATTTCTTCAACATCTGGATGGATGAGCTTTTCCAAGTAAGATAGTCAGTAGATTGAAAAGATTTCACCAGGTCCTGCATCAAGTTGTTCTTGCTATGGATTCAGTTGTGAATCGTGGGAATGTCGGGATGCATTAGATGAGATGGTATTCCAGCACAGGATGCCATTCATGCACAATTTAGCAAATCCAATCATGTTCTGAGGAGTTGTTCAGGAAAACCAGAAACAGGGAAACCTGTTCACACTCAAAGAATCTGGAAACTGTGAGACGGCAAATCTCTTGCTTAGCCAACATAACATTAAAAGTTTGAAGGAGTAAATGGCCGTCTGAAAGGCTACTTATCGCCAATCAGATGTATTCGAGAGATTATCATCCACTTTAGTGACAACAACATGAACATCTGTTTCAATTTCCAGTCAAAAGTGACCCCAAAAGTTCCATTCAACGTCTATATCATGACTGTGTTCTGGCAGCCAGATTCAGTTCATCATCATAATCCCACAGCAGTATGTGGGCCAGCACTGTAGAATCACCCATTTTTCATGCTTATCACCGGGGTTGTTTGTATTTGCGAATCTCTCATCTTCCTCTGAACTATGTTGCACATGTTTCTGGTCAGTTGGTGAAACCGTAGTCTTGACGCACTTGTAGCACTGCCAGTTCCTGCATCACTTCACTCGCAGTTGGGATAAAAGTGTCTGCCAAATTAATGTAACTCTCACTATGAGTAATGAGAGAAGGATAGAGAGAGAAAGATGAGTGAGGAAAACAGAAAAGAAAACTGAGATCAACATTTCCTTTATCTCTGTGGAGTCCAAAGTGGCAACATATATCTAATACATGATAAAGAAAGAAATCGGAAAATTGTTTACAATGAGGAAGCATTTTTTATTTTCTGGGAGCTTCTTCGTTACTTTCTCCCTCTGCGCCCGGCTAAAATCCCCCAAAGTCGGTCCCTCTGGCGCAGGAAAAAGCATGAACACACACTCGTTCTTTCATCTTCTTTCATCTAGGTTTGGTTCTGTTCAAACTGCACCAAGCCCCGAGGGTCAGTCAGACGTCCTTTTGAATATTAAATGACCCCCCCCCATGATACGGCTTTTGTTGGATAATGTGTTTTTCAGGGTACTGGACTAGAGCGTGCTGTTTGAAGTGGCTGTGGACTGTGCTGCATCTAATTCAAGGTCGCAAGCTTTATTGCGCACACATGAAGGAGGGAAGAAAAAAAAAACAGGCTGTATCTTGAGATACACAATTTAGAACCCTACAATGGCCCAAATAAAGACTCTTTCAGTCCATCACCCTCATAATCATCCTCTTCACCCCGGCAAACCCGGCTGGAAAGTTCCCCCCAGTGCAGGATCTGAATACTGTGTAATTGTGTTCATAATTGAGTCTGTCTGTGAAGCTGCTTTCAAAAGCACGCTACTGCTCTCTCCCATGTTTTCCAACGCGAAGGCAAAATTTGATTTCTTTCGGGAAAACGTATCATTACTTCAAAACAATGGCCCAGCCAAGGCCTGATTCGTGGGTGTTTAATAGAGACGGCAAGGAAAGAGAGGATAGGTAGGGAGTTTGATTTCAATTGCAACACTATTTGTGGCTCGGCAAATGAAAGCGTTAGGCAGCAGCATGCTGGTGGAGTGTAATTTATAAGCAGAGGAGAAGAAAGAAGAGAAGAGATGAGACGGTGTGAGGGATGAAATCAAGTGTAGGCAAGGCATGGGGAAGGGGGGATGAAAAATAATATAAGAAGGAAGGAGAAAAAGAAAGAAAGGGGGTAATAGACAACTGAAGATGGACAAAGAGGTGTGGTTTTTTAAGGAGGAAAAGTGGGGAAAAAATAAGAGAAATGGGGAGAAGAGAAGAGACGAGACAAAGAAGAGACAATGAAGGTAAGAGAAAAGAAAAAAGAGATGAGAAGAGACAATGAAGTGAAGAGAAGAGGCAATGAAGAGACAAGAAGAGAAGAAAAGAGATGAAGAGAAGAAAAGAGATGATGAAGAGATGAGAAGAGATGAAGAGATGAGAAGAGACAATGAAGAGAAGAGAGGAGAGGAGAAGAGAAGAGAAGAGAAGAGAAGAGAAGAGAAGAGAAGAGAAGAGAAGAGAAGAGAAGAGAAGGAGTGGGTTGGGGAGAGAAGACTTATGGAAAGTGGAATGAAATGACATGAAATGGGATGAAGAGAAAGACAGAAAAACGGAATTAAGGATAGGAAGAAGGATAAAGAGAAAGATGATTGATGAGAGGAAAAGCAACACTAAAGAAGAAAGGCAAGAGGAAAAATGAAAAAGTAGAAGAGATGAAGATAAAATCAATGACTGATAGAAGATACAAGTTGAAAAGGTAAAAAAAAAGTAGAAGAAGAGAAGGAGAAAGAGTAGGAAATGGTGGTGAAGATAAGAGAAAGAAGATGGTGTAAAAATGGAGAAGAGTAGAGAAGAGAGAAGACTATGAAGAGAAGAGACAAGAAAAGATGAGAAAAGACAAGAAGAGAAGAGAAGAGAAGAGAAGAGAAGAGAAGAGAAGAGAAGAGAAGAGAAGAGAAGAGAAGAGAAGAGAAGAGAAGAGAAGAGGAAAAGAAAAGAGAGGAACAAGAAGAGAAGAGAAATAAAGGAGAAGATTTCATAATGAAAGGAAGGCAAAGGAACAAAGAAAGAATATAGAAAATATTGAAAAGAAGGAAAGGTGAAGGATGAAGAGAAGTAAGAAAAGAATTTAACGGAGCAGAAAAGAGGGATGATAAAGGAAAAAACAAGAGGAAGAAGATTAATGAGCGTGAGAAAAGAAAAGGACAAACAGAAATGGGTAAAAAGAAGCGAGGAGAGGAAAGTGGAGTGAAGGGATGATGAAGGATAAACGTAGCCAATCATGTACAGCAAAATATCCCGTCAGTGTTTAAATAAGCTTTAGGAAAAGAGACGAGAAAGACAGGAAGGAGAGATCACGTGAGGACATTTCATCCAATCCAGACTGAGCTCCAGATAAAAGACACTTCATGTCCATGCCGGAGGAAAAGCCAGCATGAGGGACAGAGATATGTGTCAGTTTCAGAGATCAGATCAAAGCGGAGTGACGCGTCCGTGATTCACACATCAGATGCCTGGTCATGCACTCTGAGGAGGAGGAATGAGACGTGAGTGTGTTCTCAGGCATAACGTCTACAGACCAGGGGGGACAAACACACACTTGGAACCGTGCGCTCTCTTCTTTGGCAGTTGTGAGATTTTAAAAAGTTGTTTTTGTTTATCTTTTTCTTTCTGTAAGCTTCAGTGATGAATGCAACTTTAAAAGTAATTACTCTTTCTTTCAAAACAAGAAAGATGAATAGATGCAATTTTCTAACAGTTTCATTTCAAAGACTCCATTTAAGATGTCTGTCAAAAACTTCAGACACACAATAAAATCCAACCTGAACATTTATTTACCCATCCCTCCCTCCCTCCATCCGTCTCTCCCTCTCTTCATCCATTCATCACTCCCCTAATCACTTTCCTTTAATCCTATATCCATCCATCCGTCCCTCCCTTTATCCCTTCATCCATCCGTCCCTCCATCCATCCATCCATCCTTCACCATCCATCCACCCACCCACCCATCCATCCATCCCTCCCTCCCTCCCCTAATCACTTTCCTTTAATCCTATATCCATCCATCCGTCCCTCCCTTTATCCCTTCATCCATCCGTCCCTCCATCCATCCATCCATCCATCCATCCATCCATCCATCCATCCATCCTTCACCCATCCACCCCTTACCCATCCATCCACCCACCCACCCATCCATCCATCCCTCCCCTTATCCCTTCATCCATCCCTCCCTTAATCCCTTCATCCCTCCCTCCCTTCCTTCAATCATCCATCCTTTTATCCCTCCCTCGCTCCCTTTATCTATCCATTCTTCTCGGTGAATCCGGATCAGGAATACCTCCTGGATGGGCCACACACATTCACACACTCCTTCACACCTGGGGCAAAATTAGTGTCGCCAACTCACCTACCAACCTACATAAGAAATGAGAGGAAACCCAGACAGGCACTAGGAAAACGTGTGAAATTCCACTCAGATAGCAACCTGAGATCAGGATCAAACCCTGGAGCTGTGAGGTGTCAGTGTTACCTGATCACACCTGATGTTTTTAACTGTAGCTGTTTTTATCTCTCTTAGGCCAGTGGCAAAGTGATTCATTACTCATGTGAACTACTGTACAAAGTGTGTGTGTGTGAATATGTATTAAAGGGTCTTCTGGCTCATGAGAGTGGAATGAGCAAACCGCAGCCCGGATTTTGTGAACTATGATTCATAGCGACCACATTCAAGCAGAGTTCAGGGTCACCAAACGTTCCTAAATGTTTACCGAAGAATGTTGTTTAATAATCTATAATCAAATAAAAGTCCTGGGTCTGACAGTCTATGAAAGCGTTTTGTATTCCTTTGGCTTTGCACAGGAAGCGGGTCGATAAGTTGTGATTGCTTCATGATGTGTGTATTAGCCTTCGACCTTTAAATTGGTAGCTGTCATGAAATAGTGGGTGATTAGGTTAGCAGAAGAAAACCTCGATTAGTATCCAAGAGAAGAAAACCACCGTTATTTTCCTGACATCAAGAAATTAGTAAGTCATCGCACCTGCCATTCAGAGCCTGATACACACAAACACACCACACACACACGCGCTGCATATGATGAAGCTCCTATGGAAAACCTCCCACAAAAGCAACATGTCTCACAACACTCATGCTTTATTCATGTGGGGTTTTTCTTTGTTCCCTTTCTTGTATTTGATCACATTCTGCTTCAGATGCAGTACCTGTAGCTACAGTTCGATCGGGAGGATTTTTATCTTATACAGGAGTCGATTTATAGTGGAGGGGGAAATAAAAAAAAAAAATTATAAGTACAGAATTGTATCTCTGAAATGAGTTTACAGAAAATTATTTAATTTTGAATTTGTGCAAAATAGGTAACTCCAGATTCAGTGAGGAGAAGGATTAAGCCTAGAATGACCATCTGACCACAATGTGTGATGCTAAAATTTAAATACACTGGGGGAAAAAAATATAGAGCTACTATTGGAGACCAATATTAAATATGACATTATTGTTTAATTAAAAATCCACAGATTTATTAAAGGTCCACAGAGGACATCGGAAGCGACGCCATCTTAATCTGATTATGTGTAGGAATGAAATTTTCATGGATAAAATAATAAATAACTTTTAAAGTGAGCTGTAGCAGACCAGTGCTCGGCCAGCTTGTCCTTCAAACTGTGTATGCATCGCATTAACAAAATAAATATACAATAAATTTCCAAAAAATAAATAAATAATAAACAAATACATTTTTCCACACACAATAATGGTAATAATATATTATAAATTTTTCCACACACAATAATGGTAATAATATATTATAAAAATGATATAATATGCTATTTTATAAGCTGATAGTGTTAAAGTAAAACCTAAATCTGATTAATAATGAGATAATCACTGCTAGGAATTATTCATACAGTGAACCATTGGCTCAGTATACACACGTTCCTATTGAAAGTTTTACACACACGTGTCCGTAGAAAATCGTGACAAATATTTTGAACTCAAGTGGTTGACTCATACGTCAATAGAAGGTCAATAACAGCTAGTAAAATCTGGAGCAGAGCTTAAAATGGCTAAATGATGAGTAAAAAAAAAATACAATCTGTTCATATTTTTAATTTAAATAAACTTTAAAAAATATATCTAAATTCAAATCATTGTGTAATCAGTGTGTGTAGTGTGTATAATCATGTGACCAAAAAAAAATTAAATAAATTAAAATTACTAATGCTAATAAGATATTTTCATGGCTCCAACAAGGGAGAAAAATCTGTATAGAATAATCAAAGCAAAACATTGAAAGTGTTTTTTACTTTTCAAGTTCAGGCTAACAACACAAGCTAATCGAATTCAATCCGGAAATGTGATGCAAATGTGTGCACAATGATAAGACTCTCAGCTACACTGAAACTAATCCTTTACTTTTATTTTTTATGCACATACAGAGGTCCACTATCCATCTGCCTGGTCATGTGGGATTCGGAGAAAAAAAAACCCCCCAAAAAAAACATGGACCAGCTTCCAAAATCTGACAAAAAATATGTTCAAGATTTAGATTTACTGTATATTAAACTCCAAGTATAATTTTTAGATTTCAATTTAGTGTGGAAGGACACACACTACCTCTGCAGTGCGTCTTTTCTGACCGCTACATGACAAAGACAAAGCATACAGTAATTTTTCTTCCCATTTTTCTACCATGTTTAACATAAAGCCGTGTGATTACATCCCCGAGTGCCGGAGTCCATCTTAAGCAGGTGGCGAGAAAAAGAAACCGGATCAATACATACGTAAGGACTGAGAACCACCTCGTCTAAATTCCCAGAGTAGACACGAGATGAATAAGGGATGATGCTGTGGGACATATAGCTGTGATGTTTTATTCACTTTTTCTACCACCCCCTTCTGTTTATTCCTTAAATCCCTTCACCAGTACTATTTCTTTTCTTAGGCTATAGAAAGATGCCAGGAGATGCCTTTCAAATATTTACTATGGAGTTTAGTGTAAAACAAATGCAGGCGCTTATAGAATATTATTAAACTGTTAATTAGTTAAGCGTACAACGATCTGGCCAATTTAATAGGAACACCGGCACATCTGTTTATTATCTAATCAGCCAATCATGACCTCTTGACCTGTTTGTGGCTGATTGCACTGCTCACACTTGAGTGGTTGATTGGATAACTGCACACACAAATAAACGGCTGTACAGGTGTTCCTAATAAACTGGTCATTCTGTGTTTTGGTTTAATGTTGCGTGTGACCTCACACATTAAGCATGTCTAATTGAATAATGTTAAGTAGCCTTTATTTGTCACATCTACATTACTGCACAGTGAAATTCTTTCTTCGCATATCCCATCATTGGAGGATTTGGGTCAGAACGCACGGTCAGCCATGCTGCAGTCCCCCTGGAGGAGGGGGGGGGGGTTGTGGAGGTGGGGGGCTGTTTTTTTTAGGGTCAAAACCCAAGGGCCCAAAACAGTGGCAGCTTGGAAGTGCTAGGACTTGAACCCTGATCTTCCAATCAACAACCCAAAGCCATAACCACTTGAGCTCCCACCACCCCCTGTTGAATTATTACAAATAATTTATAGCATAAACAAACATTTTTTATCTGTAAGCCATTCATGATATTAAATTCAAGAAATTATGATATAAATATGCACAGCTTTCGAAATGCAGTCCTTAGTAAAGGATTCAGACTTCTGAAGCTTGCTGTAGATGTGCCTAGAATCCATATGAGCCCCTATCCCTTGTGTACATGTGTGTGTGTGTGTGTGTGAGAGAGAGAGATAGAAATGAATTAGACACATGCATGATTTCATATCACCTCAAACTGTGGCGTCTCTCGACGGAATGTCTCAGTGAGTCGAGCATCAGAGCACTTCCTGCCAGATGAACGGGGAGGGGGCACGTCGGGCAAAGCCATCACGCACCATTACCTTCACATTAAGGCAGTGGGGAACCTGTGTGCTAATGCAGGACTTGGAGGCTTAAGGGGGAAAAAAAAAGCTTATGAGTTAAACCCACAGTCTTTTTTTGTGCATGAAGCTTATCAGCTTGTTTTGAGCTTTCAGAGTTTCATTTCTAATATGCAAACAAATACCATCACATGATGCACAGGATTCTGACATCACTGGCTTCTAAACATTGAGATCATTTCGTTTCAACAGTAAATCTGACACAAATGCAACAATTTTAATGCCACAATATGAAACATACTGCAATAATACAACCAACAGCTTCATCCTCAACTCATAGTCACATTCTATAACATTCTACATATGCTGTATCTCCACCATAGAGCGTTTGTCAGCATGAAGGAGTTGGTGTTGATTCTACACTATATTGCCAAAAGTTTTGGGACGTCTGCCTTTCCATGCACATGAATGTAATATGGAGTTGTCCCGCCCTTTGCAGCTACAACAGCTTCAACTCTTCTGAGTTTTCTCTAGAAGCGCATTTGTGAGGTCAGGCACTGATGTTGGACAAGAAGGTCTGGCTTGCAGTCTCCGCTCTAATTCATCGCAAAGGTGTTCTATCAGGTTGAGGTCAGGACTCTGTGACGTTCCTCCACACCAAACTCACTCATCCATGTCTTTATGGACCTTGCTTTGTGCACTGGTGTACAGTCATGGATCATCCCCAAACTGTTCCCACAAAGGTGGGATCATGAAATTGTCCAAAATGTCTTGGCATGCTGAAGCATTAAGAGTTCCTTTCACTGGAACTAAGGGGCCGAGCCCAACCCCTGAATTCATTGATTTGGAGGGGTGTCCCAAAACTTTTGGCAATATAGTGTGAACTCAGATGTTGAGCTAACTTATGAGTTCCTGGTTACACAACTCCAGCTGACTGTGCATGACTGTAGAAAGGACATTATTCCTAATCACACTCTCTGGTGTTCATAATAATGCGCACATTGTAGTGGCACCCAAATGATGATGAGGTTCCCTTTTGAGTCTGGTTCCTCTCAAGGTTTCTTCCTCATATCATCTAAGGGAGTTTTTCCTGGCCTCAGTAGCCTCAGGCTTGCTCATTAGGGATTAATACAAATAAATTTAAATATAAGTCTAATATTAATCTTGAACTTTTTGTACTATATTTCTTATGTTTTCTAAGGCTGCTTTGAGACAATGTCCATTGTTATCAGCGCTATACAAATAAATCTGAATTGAATAGAATAGTCAGTGTTGCGAACATTGAAACGTTCAATGTTTATTAATGCTTTTGTCAATTTTTATTTTTTGCTTTTATACAGTATATCAGTCATAGAGACTTGAAATGGTGAACAAATTTCTGTAATAAGATTTTTAATTTAGTATTTATTTTAGGAGTCTCCAGGTTCGGGCTTAGTCAGAGCTTTTCTGCTACAGGAGAGTCTCCAGGACAGCAGGTTGTATTTCACAGTTTCTCAATAACAAGCTTCTTTTGTGAGAAAACAAGTGCTAACAGGAACAAACTTTTGTTTTATGGATGTTCCACAAACTATAAAGAGAATAAATGTAAGATGTGTCTTTCTCTAAGAATTTAAAGCACCACACTTATCGCCACTCAGCACGGCACCATGCTCCCTCCTTCCCATCCTTTAGGACTGCTCGACTAATCCCACCATCTCTCAGGGTACAAAGAAATTAAGCATCAAGACTCTTCTCTGTTCTGACTCCTGGGTGGTGAAATAAACTTCCCCTAAATGTCCAAACAGCTGAGTCACTGGCTGTGATCAAACAATGTCTAAAGACCTACTTCTTCCTGAAGTACTTCAATTAGTACTTAACCCCTTTGTGTTATATGTGTGCTTTTCTTGCTATATTTCTTCCCAACAGAGTTTTTAGATCGAGAGTACTCTTAGTCCGTGACCTAGTGAACCAGTATCCAGGGATTTGTTCATTGATAGAGACTTCAAAGCACTTCTGTACTGTAAGTGGCTCTGGATAAGAAAGTCTGCAAAAATGTGGTAAATGTAAACAGAAAATTGTTCATAAAAATTGCAAGTTTCCCCTCCAAACCCCTAGATCCAGTGAAAGGAACGCTTAATGCTTCAGCATACCAAGACATTTTGGACAATTTCATGCTCTTTGTGGGAACAGTTTGGGGATGACCCCTTCCCATTCCAACATGACTGCACACCAGGGCACAAAGCAAGGTCCATAAAGACATGGATGAGTGAGTCTGGTGTGGAGGAACTTGACTGGCCTGCACAGAGTCCTGACCTCAACCCGATAGAACACCTTTGGGATGAATTAGAGTGGACACTGTGACCCAGGCCCTTCTTGACCAACATCAGTGTCTGACCTCACAAATGCACTTCTAGAGGAATGGTCAAAAATACATCTGTGTAAGAGGGCAAACAGCACAACGGCCTCAATGCTCCCTGATTTGATGCTGGATTCTACTAAAAACATGTTAGAAGGTGGACTGTGTGGTAGATCACTGCTGGACCCTTAAGCCAGGTCTTTAACTGCTCAGGTGTATAAATGAGATCAGTGCTGTGCTTGATGAATATAAATGGTCAAGATAAATAGCTCCTGATGAGCTAGTGCTCATGGGACAGGCACTAAGTCCACTGTGAAAATGAAGAAACAATTAAAAACCAACTAAATCAGGTTTACTTTAAACTGTCATGAAATGTACCTTCCTTCTTCAGGCGCCTCAACTTTTCCAAAAAAGGCCAGGGTTTATTGTACCATCCCGCCCTCTCTTTATCCACTCACTGTGCTCCGCAGAGGCAACATGCTCGCTGTAATCAAGGCCTAATCACTTTAGTATGTAGATGATTTCGCTCAGGGGCTTGATCATGGCATCCTCGTATACAGAGAATTCTGTGTGCACATTCTGAATCACCGAGTGCTAATGAACGCTGCTGAAGAGGAGCAGAAATCACAGCAAACAGATGAAGCAAGTGCTAATTTAGGATTAGTTTTCTGTGACTGAGACCACGTTAAATTGGAGAAAATATCAGACTGAAGACGAGCACTCGAGATGTTTCATGAATATAGATGTGTAATTACGCTAAAGCGTATATACTCTGATAGGAGCACTTAATATGGGTCTGTAATTATTAACAATTTATCATGAGGAACTATTTATATAGAAGATATTCTTTTGCAGATGTACGAAAACAGCATCATGCTGTACTGCTGTGGAGTGTTTGGGTGCTGGGAAGATCTTAGGTTATTCAAAAGGTTATTAGACATTGAAAAGTGATATAGACAAAACGACCAAAAAACACTCTTAGTGATATTTACATGCAAGTTTAATAAGTTATAATGTCAAAACAGCTTTTCTCAGTCTAATACTGAAACTGGTGTCTGATTAAGGAGTTTCTGAGCAACATAAGGAAGCTTTCTGAGCCGCAAGATGAGCATGCACAACTCCCGAAGCAGTGCTTTATGGGAATAATAGGAGGAAAATGAGATTTTAGTGCATGTCATTGAACGCAGAATGCGAAAAGGATAAGGTGAGTGAGTGAGCTGGCAAGTTATTACAAATGTGTGCCAACTTGCCATCGCATATTAGTCATGTTGTTTTCTTTCTTCTTTCTCTCCTGGCACGAATGTAAAAAGGATGAGGCTCTGTAGCACTCAGCTCTGCTTTAATACACACACAAACGGCAGCCTGAAATGAAACTGTGCTTTATAGCCCTCAGGACAGGAGACAAAACTCATACAGGTCTTCTCTCTCTCTCTCTCAGTATGTGATTTATCCTGGTCGGGGTCATGGTGGACTCAAGAGCCTATTCTGGGAACACTAGGAGTGAGGTAAAAATGAGGTACTGGATGAGTCCACCATAAGGACACCACACATATACATACACACACTCCTAACGACAATTTATCTTACCAATTCCACATACCAGCATGTCAGGAGGCCAGAGGAATCCAGAGAACCTGGAGAAAACCCATGAGGAATACCTTCAAGCTCCACAAACCCACGGTCCCTGCTGCTCCACCATGCCACTTAGAGTTCTACAGCAAAACACAGGATCTGCTCAATTCAATTTTGTCATCAAGTATACACAGATCAGGTGTAACATTATAACCACCTGCCTAATACTGAGTCGATCCCCCTTTCAGCCATGACGCGTCAAGGCATGGACTCCACTAGATCCCTGAAGGTGTGCTGTGGTATCTGGCACCAAGATGTTAGCAGCAGATACCTTAAGTCCATGGGCCCCACCTCGCAACTTACAGGACTTAAAGGATATTTTTGATAGATACTGACCACTGCAGACCCGGAACACCCCACAAGAGCTGCAGTTTTGGAGATGCTCTGATCCAGTGGTCTAGCCATCACAATTTGGCCCTTCGTCAAACTCGCTCAAATCCTTACACTTGTCCATTTTTCCTGTTTCTAACATCAACTTTGAGGACAAAATGTTCACTTGCTGCCTAATATATCCCACCCACTAACAGGTGCCATGATGAGGAGATCATCAGTCTTATTCACGTCACCTCTCAGTGCTCATAATGTTATGCCTGATCGGTGTACTTTATAATCAATATCATTCTTTATTAAGTAAAATGTTCAATATTAAATTAAAGTATATCTCATCAAGGAAATATTTATATATACATATATATACACATGTATGTATATATATTGTTCATCTGAAGAATGCGGTGATGTGGTGTGTAAGCAGGATGTTTAACTATATTTCCTGATCAGCTGAGGATTTGTCATAAATATTGAAAAATATATCATATATTATCTAAGAAACATTATATGAAACGTATACCTACACAGTCCGAAGTGTATTTCAAAGTGCATATGATCATGCTTTTTAGTTGCTTTTCACTTTGAGGAGTCGTAAATGTAGTTAGTTCCTGTCATCGCTTACATTATAGCAGCTACAAACAGTTGCTCCCTCACCAGTCTCTCCTCTATTCTCTCTCCTGAAGATTAAAAACAAAAACAAAAGAATAATAATGACAGAGACTGAGTCAGAGCTGCTGTTAGAGAAAACTAATCGTACTGATCTAAATCGAGAATTCAGAATTCAGTGGTGTGATCTAAATAATAATAAGCATCAACTGATTGAAATTTAATAACACGTAGTAGTGGACTGTACACACAGTACTGTAATGTGATGCCTCACCATCTCCCATCCTCTCTCTAACACACACACACACACACACACAATAAGTCTGTTGTCCATCTGTCTGCTCATCCGGGCGACTCTGTAGGAGATCTTCCTGGTGTGCGTGAACGTCTGTATGGATGCTTGTGTGTAAGGAGATGGACAGAGCTATAAAAGAAGATATATCCAAGAATGCATGGGTTAGTGACATTTTGAGATGGTATAAGGAGGGGGAAAGAGAGAGAGAGAGAGAGCAAAAGATGCTATCATCACTCAGACACAATATTTATTCTCCACACACCTTTAATCTCTAGTATTTATCAACAAAATGTACAGAATCCAGACAAAACACACTACTGCTGTTTTGATATGCACTGCTTTTAATAAACCCCTGACCAATCAAAACATGAGAAAGCGAGACAGAGAGAGAAAGAGAGAGAGCGGGTTCCAAGCCATCCAAGGGCAATGCAGACAAAACAAGATACAAACAATACAGATAAACACAACTTCTTGTTCAGCCAATCCATCAAGAACCTGTCACACGACAGTAAGAGCAGCTAGTCACTCTTTACTGACCAAACCATGACTTCTATTTGTCCAGAAGATCTTGGCAGTCGTGTAATAGCAGTGAAGCGACTGGACTTCAAGACAGATCGTCACTCAGTGGCGATTTTTATTCAGAGCACTGAGATGAAGCCAATCACAAGGCTTTTTTTCTTTCTTTCGTAAAAAAAAAAGGAAAAGAAAAGGAAAAATCTCCAGCAAGAACTCCCCCAACTTGATCCGCACAGAACCCACAATCCTCTCTGGCACATTCACGACTGTCAGCAGGTGCTCAGTGTTTTTATAGGAAGAGTCTTGTCTGGTGAAGCAATTCTTCGTTGTATGCCACATGATCATGGAAAGAAATCTGGCTGCAGTTCTTTTTACTTCATCTAAAGTGAACGTCAACTCTTTCAGTCGAAAAACACGAGAGTGGGCTCGAGGTGTAAACAGTAAAATAGTCCATCATGAGACTATCATGTATTTATATATATTTTACACCATAAGCTTTGAATTCGCAAATCTGATTGGTTAGAAGGTGTGCATTATTTTTATAACATGACATTCTGCCAGTTTCTTGAGAAAGCGAGATGCTGGTGAAGGAACGATTGGTTGTCTATTATTGCTCAGTGAGAACAGGAACTTCTAACACCCTTAGATGTTCTACAACCTTAACTTTATCTACAAACTGTACAAAAAATATTCAACATGTAACTTTTTAATGCATTAAACACTGCAATCATTGTAGTAGTATAAGCTTCGGGATTCCACCTCGCATCTCTCTTCGCTCTGGTATCTATATTTCTGACCGCCCACTGATGCCTGCAATCATCTCGCACCCACTTTTTTTTTTTTTTTTGCTGACAGGATCTCCTGGACTTTCTGTGACTTCACCTGGAGATCTTGCTCCCCCACAAGCATCCAGGCATCCGATTTCAATCCTGCTGAGTGTTGAAGACAGTTCGCACTGCGCTGCTTTCTAAATTGTCTGACATTTCTGAAGTGACGCCAAGAGGAAGTTCTAAAATCGGAGAACCATCTGGTCCGTTCCTTTCACTAAACTAATAGCTTCTATGTTTGGAGAACCGGGACAATGCCATGATGAGAATCACACTGGAAGCGAAAGGTCATGTCAGCTATCTATAGAATTTATTATACAAGTCTTAGGATAGAAGCACAGCATATTCACAGTATGGTGACAGCAAATCAGTAGAAATGTCTGCCAATCGTCATCATCCTGGCTTAAAGAAAGAAATCTGACATCATTAGTGCAAAAAATCTGGATCTGGATCTTTCGTAACAATTAATACAGCACATTGCTGGTCTCTGTGGATGATAAATACACAAAATAAACCGAAATCAAATCATCCAGTCGCCTGGAGTTGGAGTGGCATTGAAAGTCTCGACAGTAGAACAGCAATACTATAAACCACTAAGCTAAAAAATAAAATAAATACAAAGAGAGGTAAACAAATGTCAATGTAACATTTATTTCATTTTTTTTTCTTTTTTCTTTTAAACAAGACCATGTCTCAGCTCTGACCACCCAGACAAGGTCTCCACACAACGAGGGATTTGAAAGAAATGCAGTGTCTGCTGCCTGGGAGATGTTTGAGTAGGAAGGATAAAGCTGTGAATGTCACTCTGCATCTCAGAAAGTCTCCTTATCAGGGTGTAGAAAGAGCCTTGGTTCCAAAAATTTTTAAAATAAAATAATAATAATAAAAAAAAAAAAACTGCTACACTAGAACAACTTCAAGAAGCAAGAAAAGTTACGGGAAGCCGTGATTGGGTCTTTTCGGAGGGGGAGGGGGCATGAGCTGAGCGTCCGGGTCCGAATGGTGCTTGCGGCTTTGGGCGCAGCGGTCCAGGAACTCCAGCAGGTTTTCCTTTGTGACGGGAAACTGGATGCTGCTACAGACGGCTGTAGAGACAGAGAGAGAGAGAGAGATTACACGTTACCGAACATGTGATGACAAGCCCCTTTCCTGTAGCTGTGGTCAAGCTGGGGCACATTTTTAGCGGACTCGGGATCCCGTTTTAGCGTCATGCCGCTGTTTAGCTTTAATGACTCGACCACCAGCCAAGTGAAAATGAGAATCGAAACGCACCAGATGCTGCTGAGGAAAAAAAGAAAGAAAGAAAGAAAGAAAGAGCAGAAATTTGCTGGCACTGATGGCTGTTATATCTTTACATTTCTAACAAGAAAAAACAAGCCTGGTACCTGAGGAAATATCTGACTCTTGACCTTGTGTTTATTGTTACTCCACTGATAAGAAACAGATTTATTTGGCTTTATCATATCATCATGAAATTTCCACGTGAACGGCATCTTTCCGTCTACCGCACATCAGTACCGTGACTTGACTAAAGCTAAAATAATCAGACGGACAAATGTGGAGAAATCCATCACTACACACACACCTTCTGTTAATGACGCAGTAAAATGCAGATGTTTCCTGAAAACTGTTGTCCATTCCAGCTACATTTTATGTTCAGTCGTCTAACGACCGTCTGTTGAAAATATTTCAGGCCTTGTTATTTGTCTTTTGACACTTTTAAAGGGTAAGTAAAGTAAAGCGCACTACATAGTAACATAATACATAAGGTACATAATCTTCTAGTTTTCTTGTGATCCTGCGCTCACTGCTGTCTCTGATTCCTGCTCTCGTCTTGACTGGAGAGAAACCCTGTCATCTGGTATTGTAGCCGAGCCTCATTTCTCTCTCTCTGACATTGCGAGATGCTTTTCTGCTCATCACGGCTGTAAAAGGTACTTGAGTTACTCTAGCCTTCCTGTCAGCTCAGATGTTTGAACCAAATCTAACTATGTACTGCAGAAGAACCGCAATGTTTTCATGATACTCCTGATTTTATACACTACTATATGATTATCTGCCTGTAGAACCATGAGATCAGATGAGCAGAAGTACAGGTATATTAATCAAATGGATTAAAACACTAAATATACTACGCTGCCCGCTACTGTGAGTATGTGGAAGGCAGAAGGCGATGATTCCCTCATTTACACATGCAGTGCAGTGTGTGTTGTTCCTGTGGTGCTGCCACTCACCCATCGCTGTATCGTACGAATTGGGGAAGCTCTTGTCTATTCTCTGCCTCATGAAGACCCAGGTGTTATTTTTGAACGTGCACTCGATAATCTTGTTATCGTACTGCTTCAGGTCCTTCGTCACCTGCGGAGGAAGAGCAGAGACGAGCGTTACGCACGGAGCAACGTGGCACAAAGGTGCTGAAATAATACGTGTCTTGCCAGCGATGGTTTGGAGAGTCGGCCGTGGTTGTTATTTTAACACCTTTACATCACGGGTATTAGCAAGACCGTGAAATCTGGGGGATTTCTAGGCCTGTGTACGAGGACATGAGCTTCTATGTTATATTCATTCATGTTATAGTTGTTCTATATAAACCTGCATGGATCATAGGTCATACTAGAGCTGCTGGAAGTGATCCATGTGACATGTTGCCAAATCAGTCAGAAGTCCTCATTGTCCGAGTGCACCACATTTGCCTGAAATGTATACCTATACCTAGTGCTGTATGTTTCTAAAACACATAGTACTTGTCTCGAATAAAGTAGTAGTGCTGTTTCTAAAGAACAGAGTAGAAAAAATCATTATATAAAAAATACAAAAACAACAACAACAAAAAAAAAACACGACAAGGCATAAAGTTATAGGTAAGAAATCGATAACAGTGTGGGTGGTGTGATGCGGCCTGATGCTTTTCTACCTTTTTTGGCATATTGTACTTTTTATCTGTTTACATTACATGTTTTAGAAGGGCCACAAAACACCATCTAAGCATGCTTCTTCCCTTTTTTACTGTCTTAAAGTTAAAAAGAAAAGAAAAGAAAATGCTTGTCATGTTACAGAGTAAAGCTGTCTATCCTGAAGACTTTCCACTGACTGCGCTGACACTGGAGACTCCTTCTCTATGTGAACATACTTCACCGAGTCAAGCCATGAGAGAGAGAGAGAGAGAGAACGAGACAGAGTGAGAGAAAAAGAAATAGAAAGACAGACAGAGAGTAAGATAGTGTGAGAGAGAGAGAGAGAAAGAAAAAGAGGGAGAAAGAGAAAGCGAGACAGAAAGAAAGAAAGAAAGAAAGAAAGAAAGAAAGAAAGAAAGAAAGAAAGAAAGAAAGAAAGAAAGAAAGAAAGAAAGAAAGAAAGAGAAAAAAGAGGGAGAAAGAGAAAGCAAGACAGAGAGAGAGAGAGAGAGAGAAAACGAGACAGAGTGAGAGAAAAGGAAATAGAAAGACAGACAGAAAGATAGTGTTTGAGAGAGATGGAGAGAAAGAAAGAAAGAACGAGGGAGAAAGAGAAAGCGAGACAGAGAGAGAGAAAAAGAAATAGAGGAGGGAGAGAGAAAGAAAGAAAGAAAGAAAGAAAGAAAGAAAGAAAGAAAGAAAGAAAGAAAGAAAGAAAGAAAGAAAAAGAAAAAAGAGGGAGAAAGAGAAAGCGAGACAAAGAGAGAGAAAAAGAAATAGAAAGGGAGAGAGAGAGAGAGAGAGAGAGAGAGAGCAGGGACAGTGGGACACTAGAGGAGGAAACAGGACTATGCCAGGCTCAGCAGCAAGCTGGCTAAGTAAAAGCCTGTGCTCTCTGACCGTGAGGGGCATCTGTGAGATCACTATTTGAGGGGTGGATGCTTTAGAAGAGCAACACCTTCACGACACATTCGCAAACACACACACACACACACACACACGAGCGAGCTCAGATTATGGTTCCTCCCTCTGACTGAGCGACAGCAGCTCTCTTTTCCCGGCTCGGCTCCAGCGCGTCCTCACACTCCCAGGTGTAGCCGTGAGATTCTGGATGCCATTTTGGAAACTCCGGCTTGGTGCCTGATCCAATCAAATCCGCTTCATTATATCTGCAGTCTGGAGTGCCGTTTCCTCCAGTTAATCTCAATATCTCTAGCCAATCTGCTCTAATCCTTTCTTTGCACAAATAGTACCGCATTTCTCTACAATGGCCGTTTGTCACTCATCGTTTGAACCAATAGAAAAATAAACAAAACGTTTCTCCGAAATAAAACTTTAACCTGAGATAATTCTACAGAAAGCAGTATTTTGTGCTTTCTGCTTTCTTGCTAACACACAAGCTGACATTAATTTGTCTAATTAACTTGTTTCATAACCGGTTATGACTTTATATAAATAAGTAAATTAAACAAAATAAGCTAACAGCTGGCAAATTGCTGTTGCATCCGAAGAATAAACAGTTCTGTCATAAGAAAATAATTACACGGGGTTGGAACTGTGCTTTATTTTGACCAGCTGTCAAACATTTTCCTAGAAGAGCACGCAAGTGTCATGTTTTATTCTCGACTCTCTACAAAAACAGGTTCGTTAGCAATTACAGGCTACGGTCTCTTCAGGGAAAAAAAAACGTCTCTCTAATCCCTATAACGCGTATAGAGTATAAATAAAATCATGCGGCAGAGGATGCGATGCACTATAACCTGTTCACAAGGCGCATTGCATTACGGGTAGTGAAGAGTTTTGTAGGACAAGGTCTTCACGTTTGTTGAGAGCAGGTGGATTTTTTATTTACTTGGCTCTAAAGGCAGACCTCGTCTACTTAGGACAAGTGGCCAATCAGAAGCTTCGAATTATATCACTTCCTGGAATCCTTGTTCTGGAAGAAATGTATTGTGAAAAACTGATCGACTGAATATCTTCATAAGCTGAGCTCTATACGTTGATGGCTTTTCCCAGAATGCCACATATTTCTGATCCCAGCATCTTTCTACTGGTGCTTGATTGTGTCACACGCTACTTGGATGCAGAGTACCGGGTAAAAGGCAAGCTGTACTCTAAGCTGAAATCGGAGTAGGAGGAGTGAGTGCACTAAGTGGGCTTTCGAATTTTGCCGACGATGCATATACATTTCACGCACACGGCTTTCCAATGCGAAAGTTCAGCTGCCGAAATATGACTCAGAGAGGCGTGACTGACTCAGAACACCCCCTCGCTAGCTCTAACGCCAGCTCAGATATTTCTATCCCCCCCTCCTTAAAGTCTCTCTCTCTCTCTCTCTCTCTGCTAAACCTGCCATGAATTTAAAATGTAAACCAGGCCTTTGGAAAGTCCTAAGAAATATTTCCAATCTCACATATGCCTTTATTTATTAATTAATTAATTTATTTATTTATTTATTTATTCCACCTCTCTCTGAAGAGTATTATACGGAGAATCTTATGCAGGCTGGAGACAAACTGTACAGGTTGATATAGGGTCACTTTAAGAAAGAAATCAGTGAGAGTGAGAAAGTAATGAAGAGAAAAGGGACTCACGGCAGAAGCATCATGTTTCCATGCACGCTGTCTGGACCTAAGAGGATTTGGGAATTTTCTTACGGAATTAATGCCGATGCATTGCATGTAATAAACCTTTAGCATTAAGCACTAGAGATGATCTATGAGCTCGTCGAAGCTGACCTTCGCTTCACGTTCGGGAGTCTGCATGGGAAAAGGCTGATCGATTGCCGTGGTAACGGCAACATCAGGCAAAGCGAGCCATGCGTGTGATACAAATTAGCCGATTATATTTCCGTGTTTCTTGTAGACGGTTAACGACAAGCTATTTGTCGGGTGCAGAACGGCGTTGCGTCTCAGTTTTACTCTGTTAACTGGGTTGCATCTAATGAAGCAAAAACAATGAAGCAGAAACCAAAAAACTCCTTGGACTAGCACCCAGTTCAACCATGTCCCTCCCTGATGGCTGCGTAACTCACCTCCTTCAGTGTCCGCTGTCATTATTTCTTTAGCAAAGGACCAGCTTGAAGTCACTTTATTCATGTATTTATGGAGATCAGAGTGCATCACAGACACATCCAACATGCCCACGAAATTTATTCAGCAGCCAAATAATTATAAGTGGAATAACTGTCAGTTTAATTCCTTTTTAATGCTAATTGGCCAGCACTAATCATACTACCTAATAGGAACTCGAGCTTCCTTCCTGCAAACTAGACTAGCAGACGGCTGCTTAACATTTTTATAAGTTATAACAACTAGAATAACAGGAAATGTCAACACAAGGGTGTAAACTGATGTTTCCGTTAAGACCTGACGGCTGGTGCAGATATTTTCCTTGATGTTTTCCTGACATTGATGTCATATTACTTGAGACTCAGAATGCAAGGCAGCTATACGACAGGGACAGCACTGACTCGGGTTAGTCAGTGAGAGACGACGGCGTTGACGATGGCTTTAGTTTGAAAGGAAGCTGTGAGCTGAACAGACTAAAGGACTAAAGCTCTGCTTCATCACTCCGGAAGCAAGAGTTAAATCCCACCACCATCATCCTTCAGCAGATAGTCAAACGGCATTGTGGGTAATGTAGAAAACTGTTAACCAAAGTCTTTACACTTAAGATGAGCACCTAAGTGGCTTAAAGAAGGATCTCACCAGTCAAAGGCAAGAAACAATATAACTGACTGGTAAATCACTGGTCACTGTACTGTTCAGATGTTTCACTTAACCCAGGCCAGTCTTTCGAAAGACCTCGGGGGTGAATCTGCTCCGAGCCAGTAAGATCGCAAACCTGTTCCCATGTGACGCAGTGCAACAGGATTACAAATCACTTTTTGCTCTGTTTCACCATTCGGGAGAGAGCTTGTTGTGCTTTCTGTGTAAATGCCCGGTACTGGACGCTCTGCTGCATTATACAGACACGTTTTTGGGTGACAAACTGGCCTAGAAGCGTTTTTTTTTTTTTTTTTTGGGGCTGCGCTCTGACAGCAGCGTGATACGTGATCACGGCTATTGTGCTAAAGCTGTGCATCGAGGCTGAGAGGCAGCAGGGAAACTTTAACTCTCACGCAACAGAATGAAGCTCACAGAACAAAGAATTTACATATGAACCCGAGCGGATTTTATGCTATTCCCTTTTTTTGGTGGTATTTCTTTCCATTTCTACTGAATTTTAATGAATATATAGGCTATTAATAATACATTTTCTCTAGCAGGAGCGCTGACAGATGGTGCAGTTTTCTTTAAGAGGTTTATTTAACATTGATGGAAGGAGTCTCCGGTGTCAGTGCTTTTTTAACACTCAGGGCCTTTCCAACACGAGGAACTTTTCAAGACTGTGTGCTCTGGTTTCTTGGTAACTACTTTCTTTTATTACTGACTCAAAAACTAAAGAAATAGAGCGAGTGTTATAGCATAAGCAGTTAAAGGACCTCTTTAATATGAATAAAGGATATAAAGTAAGCGAGACATTTTTAATTGAATGGAAATTGCTGTGGAACAAAAATACCAAACTGTTGATTCGTTTTCTGCGACGTTACATCACCAGACTGCAGACTGCCTCTGAACAGCCGAGAGGACAACACTTTTCTGTTATCCATGGTTCATGATTAATGCACAAGCAGCTTCTGAAGGTTTATTTACAGAACATCAGACACCACAAACACCATTTTCCCCCCGAACATCAAACCCTCCCTTTAGCTAATTACACAAAGCGTCAGATTTGCTGAATGTTAGCTGACTAAAGAACAGGAGGAATAAGAGCCTTTGATCCTAATGGAGATGCTACACGTCACACGCGGGTTAACTTCGGTGCGTCTGCCAGAAGCTTGGATCCACATAGAGTTCGAGCGAGAGAAGATAGAGATTTAACAGCTCCCTTTGACACAGGTTCGAAAATATTCACTAAACCCCTAGGCGCACCCATAAATACTGCACGTCGCTCTTGTATCCTGACATAAGCAGACCCGTTTCGCTTGGGATCCGGTTTAATGAATGCAGGAATAGGATCGTAAATAAATAGATTTAAAAAAAGCTCACTCAAGCTCGTCTGTGGTTTTATACCAGACGCTGCTGCCCGAGGTGAGAGCTTGGCATTAATGTGTTGCCAAATTAAGCACGGATCTCACCTTCATCTGAGCAAAGGGCATGTCATAGCTGCCGACGTACAGCAGACCCACCGTCTGAGGGATCAACCTGCGCAGACAGAGACAGAGTTAAACAGAGTTACACAGAGTCACAGCAATGGAATTAAAACACACACACACGACGGTGATGGAACGGAAACTGACTTTTTCAATAAGTTTAAACAAATGAATGAAGTCTGACATAGCTCATATAGCTTTCGGTGGGTTTTAGACGTGTGTTTTTCCCTCTGTTGGATAACCTTACACTGAATTTTACTGGTTGAAGATGGTAGTTCAAGCACTTGGGGCATCACAGAAAGCAGAAATGGGTTGATATCATATTTCAAAAAATATCTTTAGAGCGAAATGTACTAATTTCTGACATTGGAGACTTAAAAAAAATAAAAAATAAAAAATATATATAAATATATATAAATTTATATATATATAATATATATATAAAATAATTATATATATATTTAATAAATAAATAAATAATATAAAATGTGAAAAAAAAGCAAATTTCAACATAAATATTGACTGAAATCAGAGAACCCCAAAGTAGATTATTATCATCAAATCATTGTCTGTATATTACAAAATCTGCAAATGAATCCAATTTCTTACATTTATTCATCATTTTATTTATATTTATAGTTAGATGTAATGATGGAACTTCTGAAAGAAAGAAAAGACTACGCGAGTCCCAAGATCTGCCCTATATAATAGGATTGTGTGTTTAATTTAATACCGAGAGCAGCTTTCTGGAAACTTCCTACAATGGAAATGATTTAAAAACAAGTGTGCAACCTGCAGCTGTGAAAGGGAACATAGGCTTGAGGTGAGGTGTTGATCCTTTTCCAGCCATCTCTTCCAAATTAGAGGAACGCAACAAAAACAGCTTTCTAGCCTGAGTTCATTTAAAATCACACACACAACCCCTTCCAGTCCATTACACTCAGATTGTCAGGACGTGCTTCCGGAGTGTGTCTGGAGGTTTGCTTAATCGCAGCGAGACCCAGCAGAGGCAATGAGAGGCTTCAGGGATCATCTGACAGCCTAAATACAGAGAAAGCTCACAGCTGGAGGCAGCTCCAACAATTCAGCGGATCGGACAATTACTGGCTAAGGTTAAGGTTAGGGTTTCAATCAGAGAGACTTTGGTAAGCGCCCCCAATTCAACACCACCACCACTAAAAAAGAAAAAAGAGCACCAACAACGGTTCAAGCCCACGGCTGACTCAGCCATGTTACGAGGTTTGAACGGCAAATAAATTTCGCTGTTTAAATCTTCTGAATTTAAGCACGCTATTGCTGTGATGTGCAGAAACGCCTACAAAAAGGTTCGAACTGCGAACACGGGCCACCTCAGAATAAAAAAGGTCTTCTTTTTTCTTTTTTTTTTTAAAAAAAAAAAAGAAGACAAACATCACATCATATGAAGAGGAAGGACGAGAAGCATAATATTTCTATCTCCTTAGGAAACGTCTTGCGTCTGAAGCAGTTAACGTTTGCCGTGTCCGTGTTAACAGAGCCGTATTGACAGTATGTTCCAAATATATCTCATCTGGCCGTGAGGAAGGCTGATGCTGTCTTTCTTTCCTCCGGGTTTAAATCCGTCTGCACTACTGATGCAGCCACTAGATTTCGTTTAAGATCTTCGCTTTCCTTATGGTCATCATTTCCTGTTTTTTATTTATTTTTCTTTACAATGTTGTCATTTAAACATTTGACCGTAAGTCATTTTTTATCTCATTAGTTTCCTCTGTGCTGTTATTAGTCATATCTCTGATCCGGACCGACCTGTATTTTGATCCCTAGCTGAATGAACCGATGATAATTAGTCGATTAACCCCAATGAACACCACGGTCGCTTCCTGTACATTTTCCTTCGGAAAGCATTTTTAAAAATCATAAAAGCCTCCGGCTATCTTTCCTCCATCTCAGCTGCATTATGTCTGTGTGAAACATCAGCACTTTCTCTTTCTCTTGCTTACTCTTGGTATTTCAGTCCAATAAATATGTAATGATCGATATTTTCCTCATCTATTATAGATCACGTTGCGCAAGCTGGTCAATAGCAGGGCTTCAGATCCTGAGTACAACCTTTTCAAGCTATACGCTGCAAAATATGCATTTTTTTCATTGATATCATAACTAATGTGGTGCAAAATGCAGTCTCTTGCCCCTAATGAGCAAGCCAGAGGCGACAACGGAAAGGAAAAACTCCCTGAGACGACGTGAGGAAGAAACCTCGAGACTCAAAAGGGAACTTTCATCCTCATCTGGATGAAATAATATATAACCTGTTCCCATATGAATAAATATAATGCACTCTATAAAGGTGCTGGTCTATAGTTTAGCATCTGTTTAAGTCGAAAAGGCAAAGACGATCTTTGCTTTATTTGTAACTGAATATCTGGTGTTTCAGCATTAAGAGCGGTTTGTTTTTCAGTGAGGAGCTGATGAGATCATGCAGCACCAATGTTCCCTGTGGTTATCAGTCATTTCAGAAGTAAGTTGAAATAAAACCTTTCGCCTAATTAAATGGAGCTGAAGTTACAAAACGAGCCACTTGAATATTACTCGCTGGGAAAAATCGGCTCTATGAGGTCACGCGCCTCGTATCGGTGGCATGGGTCCAATTTAATTGGCTCTCCATTTCAATACCGGATCAAATAGCAATTGATTCTTCTGCTTCTAAACATCAGAGCTCTCAAGTGGACCAAAACAGCATAAACAGTTGGGTCTTGCGTCTCTTCAGGACAACAAGCTCAAGGCCGAACGCATTAGTATTCCAGCAACAGTTTAACACTCGAAGTACTGTTTCCTGTCCGTCTTTATCTCTCTAATGCTGCTAGGGCTCTGTGAAACATCACGTGATACTTCACTTTAAATCCACTAAAGCAAATGATTACATTTAATTTACTGCTTTATTATTTAGTCTTTAAACACATGGCCCCTGGGATAACAGGCTCAACTTCGATTCTCAATTAAACAGCCCCCACAAGTGCCAGAGGGTTGAGCCATGGCTCGGAGGATGAGTATGGTGAAGTTTGGGTGATCCTATTTGATCTGTTCTGTTTGGCGTAAATCTTCTGGCAGAACCAGAGCTGGGAGATCTGGAGCGTGGGCGAGTCCTGCTGCGGTGGCTGCGGTAACTGAATTTAAAGTGCTCTGGGCCGAACACATTTTCAGGACTTCCACGGTTTAATGTGTGGAATAAAGGTAGGCATCTATTCAAGGCAGAAAACAAAAAAGCAAAATCATCGCTGGTATGATATTCTCGGTGCAGAAGAAGTAGCTTCAAAAGAGCAATGCTACACATGTGGTATGATGTGATGTGGTAGCTTAATGGTTGGACTTATGAACGGTAGGATGTAAGCTTGAATCCCAGGTCCACCAAGCTGCACCCCTAAGCAAGGCCCTTCAGCTTTAATTGCTCAGATGTATCTAATGAAATAGAAGCAGTCTGCCAAATGCCGTAAATGTAAATGTATGTATCATGATCAAACAAACATGCATGTTTAATAATTTGGTGAAAAACTGGATCCAGTGCTTGAGCTGAGCAGATGAAGGTTTAGCCATAACCACAGCTGGGTGGTGGTAGCTCAAGTGGTTAAGGCTCTGGGTCATTGACCGGAAGATCAGGGTTCAAGCCCCAGCACCGCCAAGGTGCCACCCTTGAGCAAGGCCCCCAACCCACCCTGCTCCAGGGGCGCTGCATCATGGCTGACCCTGCGCTCTGACCCCAACCCCCCAAGGATGGTATATGCAAAGAAAGAATTTCACTGTGCAGTTATGTATATGTGACAAATAAACACAACTTAAGACATAACCTCCTTACAGGATTTACTAACTGTGGTTGGCTGGTTACTTTATGCACCTTAAAGTACACCAGACTCATCAACAGCTAGAAAAGTCTGGCTCACAAGACCACCAGTTGAGACCTCTGTCCACACTTGACCTTCAAAACGTTGCAGCAATCCTGAAAAATGAGTGATGAAGCATGGATTCTCTCAGCTCAAAGAAAACTCTTCCGCTCTTTTTTTTTTTTTTTAATATAGGACATTATCTCCTTCTTCAGTCCTTCTTGATTTCTTGAAGCGAGCCTTGGGTGTACAGTTTAAATCCCGTACGCAAAAGCGTCCACACTAAACCATAACAAAAAAAAAAGAAACCTTTTCAAATCATTTCAGCCCAACTGGAACAGCTGGAAACCAAAATCTATTCATTTATTCCTCTCTGTGTTGTCTTTGTTTTGTTTGTACGGCAACAGTAGCTCGGGGCGATACATGACCTGGCAGCAGAGGGACTGCAGCTATTCACAGTCCAGGCCTGGAAAGCCAGTGATAAATGGGAAAAAAATAGGTTGGGATATCCGGCGGCCATTTCACACGGACGCTCTTTGAGTTGCGTGGTATTGCGTCAGCAGACTGCGAGAAAAAATAAAAAAAAGTCTTAAGGAATTCAGACTAATCTAACAGTACCTTGAATTGTGGGTAAATAATATTGTGGAAAAATTCTATACAGCATATATAGAGGAACAGACGCATCTAATGAGGTGGATCATGTAGGAAGGTCAGCGTGTTAAAAATTCAAACAATTCGTTTGCTCTTTTCACGAACAGCAGGACGAGTCGACTCGCATAAGCTCCTTTTTTTTTTTGTCTTTGTTGCTGCTTTTTTTCTGTGAACCCCTTGAAAATAATGAGAGGAAGGTGTAGGGTATGAGAGCTTATAAAAGGATGAGACAGAGTAGGAGGAAGTGAGGGATAGCGTGGGTGGGAGCGACAAGTGCTTTACACATTTCTCTGTTGCTTGGCAGGGGCAGACCACAGAGCCGTAACCTCAGTGTCTAACAGCCCTCTTCATCACAAGAGCTTTGTGAGAATCGAACCTGCGAGCGAGCTAAGTTCCCACGTCCTGCTTAACATCAAGCGGCATAAATTTTTCCTTTGGCTTAAATTTTCGTCTGGATTTCTGGCAACCTGCTATGTTGGTTGAGGTCTAATTAAAATGATGAGCATGGAGAAAGCAGGTGGTGAGCCATACTGGTGTTGCTTTGCTGCTAGTAGTATAGCGGAGCTTCTCATGGAGGTTTCTCTGCTTGTATACATGTATATATGTCTGTGTGTGTGTGTCGATTGTAAAGAAAGACCACGTCCAACCACTCGTGTAGGAGGTATTGATCTGTTTACTGGCATTGAACAGAACCTCAAATTCCTCCCACTGTGAAGAATATAGATCATGTAATGTATCATATTTCACCGTGGAGGATTTTTAGGATTTTCTGTTTAGTCCCTAGGGTAGGCTAAGAACGACGTGAAACAAACATCTTAAATGGCAGATAAAACCAGTGAAAAGTTACAGATCGAAACCTGGAAAGAAAAAAAAAAAATCTAGGTCTGAATAAAACTTACTGCATTACAGAGTGAACAGGAGGTGAGGGTGAATTAAACATGATGCTACTTTCTGCATCTTGTACTGTGTAAGATAGATGTGTGTGAGTGTGTTGTGTTTTTTCCACAATGCTGACTCACCCTTCTCCTCCAACTTTGGAGATCTTCAGGCGAAAGTCCACAGAGTTGTGACTGGGAGGTTTCCACTTCAGGATTTCGTCGCAGCGGCCCGGCTTGTACTTCTGCTCGGGGAGAAATAAAAAAGAAGCAAGAAAAGGATGTTTGCAGGATGATTTTTTTGGTTGAATGTATGACTTGATGCTCATACACAGAAGTGTTCTTCCTCCGTCCGGCTCAAAGGATCAAACGGGGGGAAGAAGTGAACGTGATAGAACAAGATGTATAGAACCCTCATGATTTTTTTTTTTCTCTCTCTCTTTTAAATCACTGCTCTCATCTTCAAACCTAAAATATGGAGTGAATAGCTTGGGGAATGAGTGCAAACATACGGCCAAGAGATAGAGAGAGAGAAAGAGAGAGAGAGAGAGAGAGAGAGAGAGAGAGAGAGAGAGAGAGAGAGAGAAAGAAAGGGATGGTGTAGGAGGAAGAGAAGATTTCCCATTTGTTTAGGATTGACTTGCAGGGCTCTTCATCACATGAGCTCTGAGCACATCTAAACACACGTCTGTTTACTGCCTTAACACCTACGAGGATCATCTGCTGAAGTACAGTCCCAGGTTCCCAGGACACCAAGCCAGATGTGCACGGACTATCGGTGGGGAAAAAAAATACTGATTAGCACATTTCTAAGACGCGTTCATCTCCCGTCTTTCCGATTCGCGAGCATGCCAAAATCCTAGAGGCAATAAACTGCCTTCGAACCCATCAATGTGTTGTGCCTCGGCTGGGAAAAGTCTTTCTCGAGATTGAAAGCACTCTGTGTGCTTCGATTCCTTGGGCTACTCTATGTTTTTCCTGACATCTGCGAATCCTCTGTTTCACATATTATTGAAGTTGCTTTTCATAAAACTTCGGGAGGAAAAAAAAAAAAAACATTGACATTTGGCCCGACTTCCGCACCTGGAAGGATTTCTGCGCTCTGTACAGAGTCCCTCTCCGGGCCTGATGTGTGTAACTTAGCAACCGCAGAGGCACTGATTGCTCTTAAAGGAGCCATTACGCCGTTTCTTGCCTGTGTGCCGGAGAGTGGGCGAGACTCGCGGTTTCCAATAAACCCGTTCCGAACGCGCTCAGACGACTGGCAGATTTCCTGAAAGTGAGAATTTAATGCGTTCTGTCGGGTTTATGTGTGAAAAGTTCATTATGATGGAGTCTTTTTGAGTCATTTCCCATTTGATTCGAGGAGCAAGAGTGTGAAAGCACTGTAGAGTTGTAAGCTAATTAACACAGAGTTTATATATTTACTTGGGCCAAAATATGTTTACTTTAATGATCATCGAACCCAAACGAAACATTTGTAGGAGCACTAAAAAGTGATACCAAAACATTTCCTCTACTATCATATTTAAAACAATTTTGTTGTTATTATGATGCAGATAAATCTGCATAAAAAGATGAAGAATCTTATTGATTTGTTTGTTCGTTTCATTCACTGTTTACCAGGAGATAAGAGTTTAACAGACCGAAAGATAGTAATACACCCTATACACATCTCCGAAACACACGTCACCATGTAACAGTTACTGTTCGGAGCTGCTCAACCTTGTTGTACAGAGTGATTAAGTGACAGTTCAGCTATTCTCCTCTGACGTCTCAACAAGACGTACCCACCCTCAGAACTACGTTTACATTACAGGCATTTTGGCAGACTTACATTATCTCATTTTTTTTATGCATGAGGTATAGAGGAGAGTGGACAGCTTCGTGGACCTGGGATTTGAACTCACAACCTTCTGATCTGTAGTCCAGCACCTTAACCACTGAGCTACCAAAGTAAATAAACTGCTGCTCAATGGATGTTTTTCGGATTTGATCTGGCTGTATTAAACCCACCATGTGCGAGACGTGAGCCTGCACGTGTTGTATAGTGTGTTCATTAAACTGCAAAATGAGTAGTAGTAGTGTTGTTGGGCTGAATGAAACGAGGCAGCGGGTCATGTTTGTTCTGTTGACCTTCAGTATCTACAGTCAGACTGAAACATTACCTTACACTAACAAGAAGTTCTGAATGATGGGCTACTGAGACACCGCCCCATGAGGCACTCATTACCTGGATGAAATACGGTGATAAATAAACCCCACCACCACAGATACACAGTCATCCCTTCCTGTAATAGCACACAATGACCGGTAATAAACACACGCTGCTCTGCACCTAACCCTGCCAGTCTCAAATACCCCACAACCTAAATCTAATTGCTAATCCATTTTGGGTCCAAAAACCTCTTCGATAACTGCCTGATAGCGTGATAGTGAAGGACCATTTCCTTTTGGCTGTTTGTGGCAGGCATCCTCAGGGACACCTCGAATCCTGCTGCAGGTCCCCGACGCAGAAAGAGAGCCACCGACCCACACCCAGCCATGACCGTGCCACTCAGGATCTCTAAATAAAGCCACAAGCTGGTGGTGAAACCCAGCATACAGCTAAAGAGAAGCCATCTGGAGTGGAGGCTGGTTTTTTCCCCCCTCTTTAAGTTTCTGTAATCTGGACGTTTCAAATAAAAATGCTGCAGCCGTTCTGTGCCTTTAGCAGGAAAAGAAAAAACCTCACCTTATCGTAATGAGGTGACGGTGTTAGCGCGAAGGACGAAGCTTGTGGTTATAAGGATTTATTGAAAGAGCTCAAAGGAAAGCTTTTTTTTTATATAGAGTTAACTCTGAGGGAGTGCAGGTTAGAGCAGAGAGAGAGAGAGAGAGAGAGAGAGAGAGAGAGAGAGAGATAGACATGCATAAAGACAGATAGGGACAAACGAGTGAGAGAGGATGAAGGCTTTCACACCGTGTCCTTCTTGTTGTATATCTGATGTAGTGTGTGTGTGTGTGTGTGTGTGTGTGTGTGTGGGCAAGGGCTTTGAAAAGAAGCTGTGCAAAATGTCCTACAAAAGGAACAGCAAGGCCACATGTGTTTCGGTCATCTTGTACTCTAAATCTATAAAGGGTTATGGTTTAAATATATCTATTAATCGTATCGTTGATTTGTTGCTGTTTCGTTATGCTAGGTCACGTTGCTCAGTCAATCACTAGCAGCTTATTATTTCGCTGCGTTCTGGCTGTAATCAGACGGAAAGCCTCCTATGAGATAAGTCTCATTACACACCAGCGTCGTGTCTGCATGAGGGACTGAGGGAGGGAGCAGAAAAACGCTTGTGACGCTTTCTCAATGTGATGAAGAGCGAGGAATGAATCAGTCATGTAGTCTTTCGGCATGATGCACCTTCACAGGTGATACGGAAGTCGTTTTTGTGCTGCGAGTCTGCGCTACATGGCGCTGTACGACTCTTGAGCGGTGGTGGCATAAAGACGAAAGATCGCTCTTGATCCTTTGCCGTCAGCGAATAGAGCTCCCATCTGCTTGCATGGGAAAAATGCTGTGCCCTACTGTTCAACCTCGCTGGAAATTCACAGCACATGGGCGACATTCTGGAATAATCTGGGCACTTGTAGGTGCCGTCTGTCTCCTTCCCCTTCTGTAACGCGGACAATTTCATGGGCTGGTCATGCACGAGGAGCAGCTTCCCTTGTATTCAGGGCACGGTAATGCTTATTCCTGTACTTCCAGGTGAGCTGGAAGTGTGTCTCCTCTGAATGCTGTCTAGGGGAAAGACATCGGTCTGAAGTGACTTGGGGAATCTGTTGCTGCCGAAACATCAACAATCTTAATTAATCCATCATCAAGCAAAAAATGATGTGTGTTACAAGATCGTTCAGGGAGCAAATTACACATGCTTTGTTAATCCAGGTAAACAACACAGACATAGATGGATGGATGGATGGATGGATGGATAGATGGATGGATGGGTGGATGGATCGGTGAATGGATGGACCAATAGATGGATGGACGAATGGATAGACAAATGGATGGATGGCTTGTGTTTGCTGCAACTAAAAATGAATAAACAAAAATCATAACACACCATTCTAACACCCAAAGGGCATTTTAAATAAATAAATAAAATGAATAAAAATCACACCACACCATGCTGACATCGAAGGGGCATAAAAAAATTAAATAAAAAAATTATATTAAAAAATAAATCATACCACACCATGCTGACATCCAAAGGGCATAAAAAAAAATCAGATTTAGGCCACACCCATTTCAGAGATACAGGCGCAAACAGTGGCTTAGAACTGTGCGTATTAATACTATTTTTTAAATTTTTATTTTTCCTTGTTCCTCCTTGTCTTTTTCACAGCCTCGTAAACGTCGCAAACTCTCCCATTTCCAGTCTCTCCGGGAGAAAGAAAAACATCCGTTCTACTCCAGACAGAGAGATATGTAAAAATGGGGCGAGCGAAATTAATAATATCTATCTCAGTCTACATCAATTACTTCAGGGCACTTCAAGCGACTACACATTTGGGGCAGACGTGTAATAAATATCGCTCGCTTCTTCTGATGGACGTTCTTCATAAAGCCCGATGACAAAGCTAATTTGGTTTCCGATGTCCTCGTCTCACAGACGCCCGGTTTCGTATTTAAATGGCTGTAGCGTGACTCGTGAAAGCACCTGTAAAGTAAAGCATGTATAGGGAAAGAAAATGACAGTGACAAGTATAATGTATAGGTGTCATCGGGTTTGGTGGAGAAAAAGAAAGAAAGAAAGAAAGGAAAAAATTGAGTTAAGTTTCATACACATGGTGTAAAGACTACCATCTGGAATGTGCATGATTTGCTAACGCGCCATCTGCAGTGATGACATTCTCTTTTGTAATTAACACCCCACCCCTTTCTCCGTCTCGTTCCTTTTTCTCCCTGCGCAATCACTGGCATTCACAAAAAAACGCAAACAGCCCTGCTCGTACGTTTCGCAATACAGTAACCCGCTTTACTCCCAACAGCAAATACGGACGTGAAGAAAATGCGTTTCCCGACTCTCGGTGTGCAGCGTCTGTTGTCTCGGTGCGTCTCTGCCTGCCAAATTCCCAGCTCTCGCTTCACCTCTGAGAGACATCTTTCTTTGATTGAGCCATACCGCCTCCCACTCCCAGATTTCGCTGTCCGCTCTGTTGTGTGTTTTCTAAAGTCTGTGTGATTAAACTCGTTCCTTGAGTAATGGCTTGTATGTTCGTGGATCGACCGGCCTCGTCGTCGGACACCGCTGTCCTTCTTGCGCCTGTATGTCCTGTAGTAAAAGGTCAGTTTGACTATCATTCATTAAAAAAAAAAAAAAAAAAGTGACACGTTTCTGATCAAATGGTGTTCGAGGAAAAAAATCACAATATTTACAAAAATGAATGTGCTGTTTCTAATAAGGTGTAGTAATGATTTTCTACAGGTTACACCACCACCAGCAGCCTGAACTGATAACATGAATCCAGTGCTGATGTAGCGAAATGCTCCGTGAGGTGCTGTTTACTTGGCATTTCGGGAGTGAATGGAACCCGATGTGACCTTCCATTGTGTTTTTTTTTTTCGAGAATTGACATTTATTTATTTATTTAAACTGCAGCCTCTGACCTGAAGTTATGTATATACACTATATTGCCAAAAGTTTTGGGACACCTGCACATGATTGTAACATGGAGTTGTCTCGCCCTTTGCAGCTATAAAAGCTTCAACTCTTCTGGGAAGGCTTTCCACAAGGTTCAGGAGTGTGTTTATGGGAATTTTTGACCATTCCTCTAGAAGTGCATTTGTGAGGTCACTGATATTGGACGAGAAGGCTCTCTGCTCTAATTCATCCCAAAGGTGTTCTATCAGGTTGAGGTCAGGACTCTGTGAAGTTCCTCCACACCAAACTCACTCATCCATGTCTTTATGGACCTTGCTTTGTGCACTGGTGTACAGTCATGTTGGAACAGGAACTGGAACTGTTCCCACAAAGTTGAGCATGAAATTGTCCAAAATGTCTTGGTATGCTGAAGCATTAAGAGTTCCTTTCACTGGTCGAGCCCAACCCCTGAAAAACAACACCTGAATTCAATATGTAGGGGTGTCCCAAAACTTTTGGCAATATCGTGTATTTAATTGACATGTACATTGTTTTTATTTCACATTAATAAACACAAATAAACTATAAACTATTTTAGCTTTTTCATACACAGAGCTCAAAACACCTGTCAATCATTCTGTATTCACAAAATGATCTTTAATTGAAGGGTTTAGGGGAGGGGCTTCTGGGTAAAAGTATTTTTTGGTGTTTCAAAACGGCAGAGCTTCTACACAAAATGAGTAAAAGGTTTGGCAGAGCGGAGGAATTTTCCATTTCACAAACACCCCTGCTGCCCTTTCCAAACTGCCCCACAGTCTAAATTTCAAAACAGGCCACGGTCACTGAGTCCAAAGCAACATATTTGCAGTGTTTGCTGTTGACCTGTATCTGATCTGTCACATGATCGATGAACTAAATAAGTGCATGAATGAGCAGGTGTTCCTATTAAAGTGGTGAAAAGGTCTGTGCAATGATCATGTCTCTTTTATTAATGAGACATTGTGCACTTTTTAACTCTTTATAGTAAGATTTAATTCTGTGGAAATTACTGCTTATTTCCTGTTCTTAACTAAGTGATAAACAATCACTCCCCCCCCCCCTCTCTCTCTCACTCACTCTCCCACACCATCTCTCTCTCTCCATCATTGTCTCTCTCTGTCTGTCCTCCTCTCTCTCATTCATTTCCACACCCCTCTCTCTTTTGTGTCTCTCTGCCTCTCTCAGTCATTCTCGCTCTCATTCACTCTCCCTCACTTTCTCTCTCGTTCACTCTCCCTCACTTTCTCTCTCGTTCACTCTCCCTCTCTCTCATTCACTCTTCCTCACTTTCTCTCTCTCATTCACTCTCCCTTACTTTCTCTCTCTCTCTTTCACTCTCCCTTACTCTCTCTCTTTCGCACCCCCCATTCACTCTCCCTCACTTCTCTCTGTCTCTCTCTCTCTCACCCCCCCCCATTCACTCTCCCTCACTTCTCTCTCTGTCTTCCTCCCTCACCCATTCACTCTCTCTCTCTCTCTTTCACCCCCCCATTCACTCTCCCTCACTTTCAGTGTCTTCCTCCCTCACCCATTCTCTCTCTCTCTCATTCACTCTCCCTTACTTTCTCTCTCTCTCTTCCTCGCCCACCCCATTCCCTCATTCACTCTCCCTCACTTTCTCTGTCTTCCTCCCTCACCCATTCTCTCTCTCTCGCTCTCTCATTCACTCTCCCTTACTTTCTCTCTCTCTCTCTTCCTCGCCCCCCCATTCCCCCATTCATTCTCCCTCACTTTATCTCTGTCTGTCTTCCTCCCTCACCCATTCACTCTCTCTTTCTCTCCAACCCTCTCTCTTTCATGTCTGCCTGCCTCACTCTCTCATTCACTCTCCCTCACTTTCTCTATCTGTCCCTCTCTCTCTCCAACCCTCTCCTCTTTTTCGTGTCTGCCTCTCTCTCTCTCTCTCTCTCTCTCTCTCTCTCTCTCTCTCTCTCTCTCATTCACTCTTTCACTTTCTCTCTCATTCATTCTCCCTCACATTCTCTCTCCATCACTATCTCTCCCTCTCAAAAAAAAATAAAAAAAATAAATAAATAAATAAAATAAATAAAAAGATAAATTTAGGAGGAAAACTCATTTAGAAGAAAAACTCGTCTGTGCTGGAAAACATATAAAATAACTAATATAAACCGAGACTCCTTCCATAAAAGTTAAATAAACATCTCCTTAAAAAATACCAAAAAATATGGCATCAAATTATTACACATTTTACTTTTGTTTATGTGGAGATCTGAGCCCCAGTAACACAGTCGTATTAATATCAACCTATCGTTCAAAATACGTCTGGAATAACTGCTTAGACGGAAATTACGGCCACTTCCTGACCGATGGGATTGGAGCGTTCAGCCATGCTCTGGTATAACAAGTGACAATAAGCGAAGCCTTCTTCCATCAGGCAGCATGTGTGTCATGTTTAAACTGTGCCTCTGTGTGTACGTGTCCTTCATGTCAGCAAACTTTCCATGTGAGCTTTTTCCACCAGCTGGGTCCGGCTTCACTTTACTCAATAAAGTCAAAGGAGTTCAGCAAAAAAAAGACGAAGAAATCGAATATTTTGTTGTGGATTTGATCAAAACGACTGTGCGTATTCATTTTCGCTGGATCAAAGCACATTTTTGAGTCTTCTCTGCTTCTTCTCTACATATAATATGCCCAAATTGGACCATCACATTACTAATATAAACACTATAACTGTGTGCGCGCATATTTTGTCCATCTTTAAGCTACTCTATGTTTTCCTGCAGACGTTTCAGCGGTCCGGTATCCACTGTGAAAGACTGTCAGTCGTCTCAAACTTATATTGCAGAGTCAGAAAAGTTTACTCATCAAGCTAATTCCTCATGCAAGTGACTTAAGGTGAAAGCAGGCTACGGGAAAAACACTGATGAAAGAAAAACTTTCACCTCCCATAATAACAAGGAAGGTTTGATTCAAAAGGGCTTTATACTAAGTGGACCGTGGTAATTAGAGCTTTTTGTGCTCATCACACTGCAAAGCTTAATGAGGTGAGAATGATTAAGAAATGATATACGGGTCTGGTGAAAACGTGCGAGGACTGCTACTGGTTTCCGGTCAAACAGCAGGGGGAGGAACTGCTTTTTCATGTCCATGTCAATGTGCAGGAATTGGCATTTGAATCTTTGAAAAAAGGCATTGTAATTAACCTAATGATTTTAATACAGCAGCAATGTGTGTGTGTGTGTGTGTGTGTGTGTGAGAGAGAAAGCTACCACCAACAGGAAATTCAGACGAGAGTTGTACCCGATACCTAGCGACCTGTTCTTCCTGGATTGTTCAATATCTGACTACGTTATCTGAAGCGTGACACAAAAGGCCCAAGTCCAACCACGTTGCCCTTTCCACTTCCTCTCCCGAGAGAGGGTCTGTCTGTAAGAGGGAGCAAGAAGATTCTTACACCTGCACGCTTCCCTAAGCCAAGATTATTTTTTTTGAAGAAGGAAGGATGAAACCTGACAACTGCAAATCAAGGCAGATGATGATGATGATGTACATGGCCACAATTAGATTATTCAGTCAAAAACATTTATAGCTTAAAAACAAGTGTGGAGAAAATGTTGAAAAAAACCCCCCTCAATTTCCTGAGAAGTCTAATTAAAGGGAAAAACTCAAGGGCAACCTCAGACGGATTAAAGCTGCGCTGCATTTAATCACGCTTAGCAGCAGAATGAATATAGAAATCATTTCTTGGTGAAATGTTTGGGCCGATTATTTTTAAAATGCTTATTTTTAAAGCAAGCGTGAAAAACTTTACATGAGATATCCTCAAACAGGAAGAAATCTACTGTATATAACCACTAAAATATCTCTGGATAGCAATTTCCACTTTATGATATGAATGGATTATTGGTAACATCCAGTTCTGATGGTGGAAATTCTCAGAGGTCTGAGGAGAATGGCCAAACAGGAAGACTGCAGTAACTGAAATAAGTGAGATCGCATCTGGTACTACTTTTGTAAGAAAAGAACGGGCGACTGAGAAGTGGACGGCTGAAGGCCAGAAAAAATCGTGAGTCTTGATTACGGTTAGAATTGGGCATCAATGGAAAGAATCATGAACCTAATCCGCCTTGTGTCACAAGGCATGGGAAGTTTCACACCAATCGAGCAACGTTTGCTCATAAATCTGATCATCACAACCACAATTTAGTCATCTTACAAGCAGGTACACAGATCAGCCATAACATTATGACCACTGAGAGGCGAAGTGAATAACACTGATGATCTCCTCATCATGGCACCTGTTAGTGGGTGGGATATATTAGGCAGCAAGTGAACATTTTATCCTCAAAGTTGATGTTAGAAGCAGAAAAAATGGACAAGCGTAAGGATTTGAGTGAGTTTGATGAAGCGCCAAACTGTTATGGCTAGACCACTGGATCAGAGCATCTCCAAAAATGCAGCTCTTGTGGAGTGTTCCCGGTCTGCAGTGGTCAGTATCTATCAAAAGTGGTCCAAGGAAGGAACAGTGGTGACCCGGCAACAGGGTCATGGGATCCTATAGAGACTTTGGGGATGCAAAGAGTAAGAGCAAGAGATATTCAGCAATTACAGTATGTGCTGCAGCACATGGACATGGACCCGAGTCTCAAAGGAATTTTTCCAACACCATGTGGAATCCATGCCACCTGATAGAAATGTGGAGTTCCATCTTGCACAAGAAAACTGGCAAAGAAAGGAAAGCAAGAAGCCCCTGGGCCTTAAACCTAGTTTTAAAAGCGTAACGTTTGTATGACGGGTTAATTCTCTACAAAAGTCTTTAAGAGCATCCAAGGAATCCAAATCTACAGAGTGTTGGTCGATTAGCAGATCAGGAGAAGAAGAAGAGTTGAAGCCGGAAAGAGTGTGATTGAAAGCTTTCAAAGTGTGGAGGAGAATTTGGAGAGGATGTGTTGTTCTACGCCTGTGCAGCTTGTGAAGTACAGGTGCAATATGCATCAGCCTAACGTGGAGCCATCACGAGAGAGATGGAAGATGTCACCCATCCATGGGATGTGAGTCATAATGCAGGATTCATACACCCACAGGTGCACACAATTCATCCCAAAACAGTCCTGAGCCCACTAATGGTCTGATGCTTCAAGCATGGAGAAAGAGAGGTATGAGTGTACTACCTCTTGCTGTGTAGATATTAGCATGTGATGGTAAAGTTAGCCTCCATGATTTGCGCATGATTCATGGGGCCTCATTGTGTGGATGTCATTTATAGCCTGACACTAACAGGAACATGTCTAAAGACATATCTGAAGCCATGACTCATCCTCACAATGTACGTTTTAGGAGATTTAGGTAGTGTAGATGTCAGAGTTGTACATCATATGCCGCATATATACCCTTACTCAAGCAAATACAGGCTACACAATGCTAAGCTGGAATGTACCGCGTCTGAGAAGGCGGGAGGGGGTAGACGTGCCGAGTGCAGAGTATCTTCGACTGAATCCGAAGTAATGAACTTTCCTTAGCTCTTCCTCTTAAATGTTTTGAACACACAGCCTGAATATTCAAACAAGTGTTAGGGTGTCATCTGCGAAAAACTGTGATTTGAACCGGAGCAGAATGTCAAGTGATTCACGAGGTGCTCAGAACTCGGTGGTGAGCTCATCGAGCTCGGATCCAAAAAGACCAGCCCTCGTCGTCTCTCTTCTGTGTTGAAGGGTCCTGGGGTGCAGGTGTGATCGATCGGACCTCACCGAAAGGACATAAGCGGCTTTAATCTACAGCCTCAAACAGACTTAAGGAGGCAGACTTCAACAAATCTGCCTTGATGACACTTTCGCAGATTCTTGGCACAGACTCGGTTCACCAGCTGCATGCTGCCACGTGGGAGGTTTCCACACATGCTAAGCACTTTTTGAACAGTTCTACCTTACAAGAAAAGTTTCAGTTGTTTAAAAATCTACTTTTTTTATTGTGGAAATGAATCTAGGCATACACTTCAGTTATAATAATAGTTCACAGTAAGATATCTGTTTATCAGTATCGGCTGTTATGCTTGATGCTGATTTTTTTTCAACATTTCTACATCTATAATTCCAGCCCACCAGCTAAACCTCCTCTATCACAGAGGTGAAGGATAACAAACATGTGCTTCCTCCTAGTGAAGCATCAATCCAGCCTAGCTCAGTATCCAAACTGCTGCATCACAGGGCAGTGTAACATACTCAAAGATAAACGTTCTGCCATTTTCCTCATACAAGAGCTCAGAGATGAGCATAATTCACTGATGTTGCTGTGATTTCCAGTATGCCGTCCTTCCCACCATGGCTAATTTCGTCTCCTAGCGTTGTCAGGATTCAAACTCTCCACCAACCGAAGACACAGTACACTGTTATCTGTTGCGCCATTTTGTTGCCAAACAACACATTTTCCGCCCCTGCGGTAATACTTCACTGTTTGGTTCGAAGTGCAGCATCAAATCAGAACCACAGCAAACTGGGAATCAAAAAAAAGTGTCAATTCTGCTCCGAGTCAGACTCTTTAAACTGATTAATAGGTGTGAGAGAGTGTGCTTCCAGACTGCTATAGAAAAAGTGTCTATTATTATTATTTCTATAGTATTTGATCTCGAATGACCAGACCAGTGGTTGGTTACATATTTTAAACATGATGGATTACAAATCCTGCAAATATCTAAACTCTAGATGTAACACAAGATGTGTAGGATTGAATGATCGACACTTACGAATGCAGTTATGCTAACATGTACCACTGAATCTGGCATATATCGGTTTAGAGGCCAGCATCGCTCCTCCTACCTGCCTTACGGCGTACAAATCCGATCTGTTTTACTTCCTGGTTTGGCTGATCTAATGTACTTGGGTGTAGGTGGAGGTAAAGAAGTGTCATCGACACACACACACATCGAAAACACACACACATACACAAAGCAGGATTGAGAAAAAAGGAAATATAAAGTGAGCCAGACTAGGAGAAAGGTGGCAGCAAAGGAAAAAAGACAAAGCGTATGAGTGTGTGTGTAAGGTAAAACGGGTGCATGAAAGCAGTCAACATGCAAGCGTCTGAACCCTTCAGTGGGCGGTGAGGTGAATTCAGCTGTCTGTGTGGTGTTGCCTAGGGGGCTCTGCCAACACAATCCCCGATTCTCACACATACACACACACCATCCTGCTCAGTCAGGCTAACAGGAAATCCTGACGCTATCAGGCTCCTCATATCCTCAGCCATTAAACTCTTAATAATGCAGCTCTGAGCAATCTGCCTCCAGTTCCACACAGAGAATACGACGGCAGATGCGGGCCAGGGCAGTGAGCCAGAGCATGAAACAACCTCCCCGATTCTATTAGAGAATTAAGCTGACTTAATTCTCTCGATTTCAATCATGTATGCTGTTATTTACAAGCCCACATTCACTTAGGCAGCAGTTTCAAACACCGCTCTCACCAGAATTCTACACTACAGAATATCCACTTTATTAGAACCCGACATCAAATCAGTCACCAGCACAACGCATAAAAATCACCCAGATATAGGTCCAGAGCTTCAGGTAATGTTCACGTCATACATCAGAATGAAGAAAAAGTGCGGTGTGGCTGTTGGTGGTTTGAGTATTTCGCATATTGCAGATCGCTTGGGATTTTCACATGCGACAGCTTCTAGAGTTTACACAGAATGGTGTGAAAAATAAGAAAGATTGAGTGACACTTCTGTGTGTGGAAACGACTTGATCAGAAACAAATGGCCAGATCGGTTCGAGCTGCCAGGAGGGATATAGTAACTCATACAGAGTGATCACGGTACAACTGTGGTGAGCTGAAAAGCATTGCAACATCGAGGTGGATCAGCTACAACAGAAGAAGTTAGAACAAATTCATGTCCTCATGTGTGCTTATGTCCTCCTGGAAAGTTTGTATTGATGATCTGGGAAGTCGTAATTGCGTCGTTGGAGTCACTTCAGTCTGAGAAAGATGGATGATGATGTTGTCTTTGTACCCTCTTGTAATTAATGACCAAAAAAAAAAAAAAGACTGGAAAAATTAAACAAATGGAAAAACTTGTCTTCTGTCCAAAACTGGGAGCTCGTAATTACGACTTGGTGGTAGTGTTCAACTTGTAACGTTTAATTTTTTTTTCACTTTGCCTGTATAAGAAAGATGCAATAACTCGTGTATGTGGCTGATAAGAGGGCTGATAGCACTTTCCTCTAAGACTGGTGGTTGGTAAAAAAGTTTGCTTGCCAGTCTACTGTGCTGGAATAACTCTCCTGTGTGCACCTGGGGAAAGTTCGTCTGATGATCTGGGAAGTCGTAATTGCGGCGTTTGGAGTTTCTTTAGTCGAAGAAAGATTCGACTAAATCTAAATGTCTAAATAACTAAATAACCCCCCCCGAATTCATGGAACGATGACGATTACGCTGTCCACACCCGAGGAGCAGTACGACACCAGTGAGTGACACGATTCGTCCATTTTTTGATCAGTCGACTCCGCGTAAAAGATAAACGAAACGCTGGACGCCAGAAGAAAGTAAACATTGGCGAGTTCAAAGACGAATCCGAGCTCACAATCAGAAGGCAGCAGATGACTCACCAGCACTGATAAGTGGGATTTCAAATGAGTGAAGTCTCTCTCGTCCCTGACCAGCTGCATTATTCATTAATATGAACATGATTTTTGAATCATGTATAAATTAGTCCGGAATTAAGAGAAAGAAAAGAGAGAGAGAGAGAGAGAGAGAGAGAGAGAGAGATCGACAATTAAATTTTAGGTGCTAATGCAAAAGAGACAGAGACGGTTTGAGGCGACCTGTAGATTTGTTTGTTTGCTGGAGAGAGACGTGTACCGGCTTGGGGTCAAGCGCTACGATGCTGTCCCACTGAGACCATGAGAGAGAGAGAGAGAGCACAGAAAAAGGACATGTCTCTCTATATGGTTTAAATAAACTGGACTGCACTATAGGAAGTGTGTGTAGCTGGTGCTGTTCTTTCTGTGTCTGACTTTTGCAGTGAAAAATCTGCTAAACATTTTCACAAAAAAATGTGCCTGAAGGGAGAAGTGGAGATTAAAAAAAAAAAAAAAACCCAACCCTGAAGTGTCGGGAAGCCGAATGGAGTCTCGAGCAGCTTTCATCTACAGATATCAGAGATTTACAGACTGCGATGATGTGAGGCATCTTTACGTTTCCATGGTTACTACATGGTCTAGCCAAAAAAATGTGAAATAAGTGAAAAGGCGCATTGTGGTATCAGTGTGAGATGAACAGGGACTACACATGTGTCTGTGATGAGGAGGGCTTCTTTTTTTTTTTTCTTTCAAACGCTTACATCTCGAGGCTCCAGAGTAGTGCAACAGTTTGGAGAATCCTAACAGCTGTTGGTCAACACCCAAGGAAATATAATTGCTCATGCTGTGTGTGTGTGCTCATGTCCTCCTGGGAAGTCTGTATTGATGAAGTCGTAATTGCGCCGTTGGAGTCACTGCAGTCGAAGAAAGATGGATGATGTTATTTGTCCTTGTACCTTTTCTTAATTAATGACATAAAATAGAGCAAGGATGGAAAAATTCAACAAATTGAAACCTGTTTTCTGACTGAAACTGGGAGCTCGTAATTACGACTTTGTTGTAGTGTTCAACTTGTAATTTTTCATTTTTCAATCTGTCTGTATACGAGGGACGGCATAACTGGTGTATGTGGAAGAGGGCTGATAGCGCTTTCCATTTTTGGCTCATGGTTGGGACCTGGGGTAAAAATAAAGGGTAAAAAGTTTGCTTGCCCGTCTACTGTGCCTGATTTTCTCTCCTGTATGCACCTGGGGAAAGTTCGTCTCACTTCACATCTCGTGTCTCTGTCTGACGGAGCTATTGTCAAAACTGCGCCTTCCTGATTGAACGCTTTCTTCATGTCTGAGCAACCTAGTGATCAGGAGCAATTTTTCACTCTCCCCAGGGCTGGTGGTGTCGAGGTATTTTTTCCAGCCTATTAGGAAACACTGAAATGTATCGTTCAATCATCCAAAGAGTTCTGTGACAAAACGCTCGCTCTGTGATGCTGTCAAGGTGCAGACCTCCGGATGTGGGAGTAACTCGTGGTACGAGGGTGAGAAAACAAACATTTGGGAGATTATACTGATTAGATACTGATTAGAGAGAGAGAGAGAGAGAGAGAAAGAGAATGGTTGTGATGCAATAAGCAATAAAAACGTTCAACTTCAAATGAAGTACATGATCGTTCTCTCAAACCGATGCAGCAGTTCCTTCTGAAAACGATTTCCGAGCAATAAACATAAATTGCTTAAATGAGCTCATTTGATTTAATCAATTTAATTGAATTCGACTTAACAAAAAAAAAAAAAAAAAAAAAAAAAAAAGCTGTTACACTAATGCTGCTTCATGGCAAAATAGTAATGAAAGACAAGAAAGAAAGAGTAATGTCACAATAATAACCAAGTTTATGTTTTACTATAGTAACTAGAGGGGAGAGGAGGGGAGAGAAACAAGGAGAAGAAATGAGGAGAAGAAAAAAATAAAAGAAAGAAAGAAAGAAAGAAAGAAAGAAAGAAAGGAATGAGAAGACAAGACAAGAAAAAGAAGAGAAGAAACAATGAAGAGATAATGAAGAGAAATGAGGAAAAGAAAAAAAAAGAAAGAATGAAAGAAAGACACGAAAAAAGGAAAAGAAAAGACACAATGAGACGATGAGAAGAGAAGAGAAACAATTAGAGGAGAGAAGAGAAGAAAAGATAAGAGAAAGGAGGAGAGGAGAGAAACAAGAAGAGAAGAGAAGCGAAATAATTAGAGGACAGAGGAGAAGAGAAGAGAAGCGAAATAATTAGAGGACAGAGGAGAAGAGAAGCGAAGCGAAATAATTAGAGGACAGAGGAGAAGAGAAGCGAAATAATTAGAGGAGAGGAGAGGAGAGAAGAGAAGAGAAGAGAAGAGAAGAGAAGAGAAGAGAAGAGAAGAGAAGAGAAGAGAAGAGAAGAGAAGAGAAGAGAAACAATTAGAGGAGAGAAGAGAAGAGAAACGTGGGAGTATAAACAAAGAGGTAAAAAGAGAACTGGTGAGAAAAGTGTAAACAGGTGAGACACATGGGTAAGGAGAGATGAGTAGTAAGGAGCAGAAAAGAGAGATGAGAAAACTGATTAGAGGTGAAGAGGTGAAACAGAAACAGTGAAGACCTGAAAAAAGGCGAACAGAAGAGAAGATAGAAGAAGTGATACAACAAGAAGAGCTGAGAAAAGGCGAGAAAAGGGCAATGAAGAGATGAGAAGTAACGGGAGAGGAAGAACAGGGAAAAATGCAAGATGAGAAAAGAAGAGCAAAAAGTAGAGACACTAAGAGACGAGACGAGATTGAAGACGAGAGGAAATGCTCTCATCTCTTCTGGATGAGTCTTCTCATTTAGATGAGACAAGAGGAGAAGAAAAGAAAGAATGAGAGCCATAGGCTAAGAATCTGGAGAGCTGGCTGCATTAGAAATTAATAATCAAACTTAAAAACTTTGAAACTTTCTCCAATTCACAGGAATGAAAAATGAGCCTTCACCTCTGCCACCTGCTCGAGCCTCCCACCACTGGCCAAGATTATTCTTCTCACAACAAAAGCAGACTGAAGTTTCAGAGAACAACAACATCATCATCATCATCAAAACCCACTGAGCCCATTCTCTACAAACTCCATTCAGCCCAGAAAATCTGTTTATTCTGATCTCTGCAGATCAAAAACTCTCACACTCTACCTCTCTCTGAGTCATTCCTTATATTCATCAATTCATCAGAGAGAGAGAGAGAGAGAGAGAGAGGGAGGGAGGGAGAGGGAGGGAGAATGAGAGAGACAGAGAATGAGAGAGAAAGAGAGAAAATGAGAGAGAAAGAGAGAAAGTGGGGGAGAGTCAGAGAGAGAATGAGAGAGAGAGAGAGAGAGAGAGAGAGAGAGAGATAATGAGAAAGAGGGAGAGACAGAGAGAGAGAGAGATAATGAGAAAGAGAGCGAGAGAGAGAGAGAGATAATGAGAAAGAGGGAGAGAGAGAGAGAGGTGTAAAGCGGGCACTTCTGCTGTTATCCTCATTCACCTGTCTGCAATCTGTCACTTCATCATCTAGTGAGTGTTGATGAACAGAACGACTGTGTTACCAAACACAGCTGCTACAGGCTACATGTCCTTGACGGTGTGCACCACACCCAGACACACACACACACACATTTATGGGGGATTAAAAGAGCATGAGCCTGGGCATCTGCTGATAATGTAGCACAGAAAATCCAGAGATAGAACAAACGGAAAGAACAGAAAAAAAAGGAGGGAGGCAAAAAAGACAAAGAAAAAGAAACACGACAAGCCTTATTGTGCTTATATCTACTGTTAACAATGCCTCTGTCACATACACTCACTTTAATACACAGTGATTCTGTGTGTGTGTGAGAGAAGAGAGCAAGTGTGTGTGTGTGTGTGTGTGTAAGAGACAAAGAGAGAGTAATGGAGGTGTGTGTCTGTACTCACCCCATTGGGCTGGAAGATCAGGCCGTCCACTTCGTGACTGACCTGAGAGGTGAAACTGCCCCCGAGGAGCTGAGAGAAAGAGAGAGTGAGAGAGAGAGAGAGAGAGAGAATTAATATGCTGATTTACAAAGCAGACAGAAAAAATTGGGGGAAATAGGGGAGAGAGATGAGAGTGATACTGCATTGGAGAGAAAAAGAAGAGGAACAGAGAGAGAGAGAGACAGAGAGGAAAGAGAGAGGAAAAAGAAAGAACAGAGATGACAAGAAAACAGACAGCAGGAAGAAAGAGGAATAAGACAAAAATGCAAAGGAAGGAGAGAGAGAGAGAGAGAGAGAGAGAGAGAGAGATGAGACAGAGAGAGAGAGAGAGAGAGAGAGAGAGAGAGAGAGTGATGAGACAGAGAGAGAGAGAGAGAGAGAGAGAGAGAGAGAGAGAGAGAACTGACAGACATGTCAGGTGAAATAATATGCGACAACACATGATGTCAAAAATTACAGCCGGGTAGAACGAGAACACACACACAAACACACACACACACACACACACACAGCATTTCTGACCACATCACTGGTAGAAATTCTGTATAATTCAATTTGATTCAAAATAAAATAAAATAAATGTTTTAAATTAAATTAAAAATAAAAAAAATTAAAATAAGTCACAACTGTCGTGAAAAATGAGCCATGTTCGGGTGGTAAACATGTGCAAAAAAAATAAATCTAAACTATTTCTTTCTATTTTTTATATTTATTCAATTTAAAATGTGATGATGCCTATGACTATTTCCATTTTCTTGTTAACTTAGACACACTGGTTCCTGACCCAACATGACTACCTGCCAAGGCATAAGATTTTAAAAAGCTGAAACATATTAGGGATTTTTTGATCAACATTAATACCATTTTATTTATATATATATATATATATATATATATATATATATATATATATATAGTTCATAATAATATTTTCCTGAATTCAGCCATAGCATCATCGGCTAAGTTTTCCCAGACCGCCACAGATATCATCTCCATCACTCAGATACACAAGCTATTACTAGATCTTACACACACGGTCACTTTTAAATAAAAAAACTGAAGTAAAACAAGTTCTCATTTCTCTATAGATAAATTAGGCAGATTTGCTCAGTTAAAAGTTCTACTTTAACTTTTGTGCCTTTGTTCCAAAGCACAAACATTGAAGCTGTTGAGTAAAAAGGAGCAGAATGTAAACCAAGAGATGTCTTTGTTGTTAAATTGCCATTGAATCGGCCCACTGCTACTGACCCCGACTCCTTCACAGTAACAGTGAGCACTCGAACTCTCATCTCCAGTCAGATATTTTCTGAACTGAACTGAAGATCGGTGAAAGAATGTTCTGGATCCTTTTTTTTCCCCACCCATTTATGCCGAACAAAATCTCAAAGCGGAGGCTTTCTCTCCATCAAGGCTTTTGAGTCGGAGGGTCGTAAGAGGCTTAGCTGCTTGAGAATACAAATTAACGAGAACATGCACACAATTACACGTTCATGGCCACAGACTACCTGGAGCTACACAATGCCTGTAGCCATTCAACAACTTCAGAAAAAGTCCACCAAGGACACTGTGCAACTTGCTAGGAAAGACATTTTTAGATTTAGTACATACTCTAAAGCTCAGTGAGTGTGTAGCATTCTGCTGAAAACCAATTATGTTTCCTGTAAATCCCAAAACTCCATCTGTCAGCATGATGGTGTGGATAAGATCTTGGAAAGGTCAAGGTTCATAAGACCAGGGCTTGACTCTGTTGGAAATTTCTCTTCCACATGAGGATCTGATGCCAAACTCAATTGGTTTTAAAAAGGAAAAAAAAAAAACTGCTTGGTGCGCAAGTCAAAATGTCAGTGCTGAGTCAAAACTGTCGAAAACTCCATTTCAGACGCAGGAAAGTGTGATGAGGGAGAACGTTTTCTTATCAGCTGCACAGTACCCGAGTAGGAATAGAGATGAATACAATACTTTGGTGAAGCAATTTCATTTTTATGACTTCATCTTATGTTAATATTCAGCAGTGGACAGGAGGAGTAACGGGTAGACTAGCTGACTCCAAAATCGTTTTTTTCCATTCAGCGGCTCTTTGGATCACTGTCTTGTTGAACAACCTACTTCAGAGAACATCACAGACTGATGACTGGGCATTTCTCCTCCAGCATTGTCTGCTTGAGAGCAGAATTCATGGTTCCATCAGATTTGACACATCATCTAGGCCCTGAAGCTGTACTGCCTTCCCACACTATCACACTGCATGCTGTATGATGCTGTGTTAGCTTCAAGGCCACATGTAACAACACGTCTTCTAAAACGCTTCAAGATCACCACAAATTTTTTAGTCATTAAGGTGTTTTTAGGAAAATTTAAGCCAAATGGATTGGTACCTAAGTTGCCACCATCTAACCCTCTAATGTACACCATTTTGGCCCGGTCTTTACCTAATGGCAAAACAATGAGCTTATCTGAGAAGAGCAATGCCTACAATGCTTTAGATGTTCTCCTGCATCCTTTTGGGACTGGCTGGAGTCCCAGTGTCTTAGAAATGGATCTTGTCCAGAATTTCTTTTTCGGCATAGCATGCTACTGGTGAGACCTTTGAGTTCACATTGCTGGAACTGGAAAGAAGCAATGTAGTTTGACAAATATGCAAATACTTTTCCATAACACCGTATATTCATATTATTTGATTTTACTTCACATAAGTGAACTCAAAACATTCTCTTTTTACTGACACCGAAAGTGCCGCATCATTCGAGTAAAAAAATCGAGACCAGAAGACTGCATTACAGAGGATGTCCGTCCTCATTTGTCGGCCTACCGGATAAAACGGTGAGCAAATGAAGGTTTACAAACGAAGCAAATGAAGTGCCACAATGGAGGACCTGATGGGCTTACAGAGCAATTATCATCAAAATCCCAGTAACGCCATGCTGTCAAACAAAATCTGCAAAGAAGTTTATCACAGTGTCCCACCGTGCCGTTTTATTTTATTAGTCTTTTACAAACTGTTTACAGTTGTCCTCTGATTGCTAATCAGTTGCTTCAGTAAACACATTAACTCTGACTTTTTAACTAATGTCATAGTTGATGTTTATTAGGTCAAAGTCCTCATATAAGCATATATATTCAGGGAGCCCTAAAAGTCTCTATAGATGAATACATAACACTAAAAAGTGTTGATTTCCCCTGAGGATGGAGACTTTTGTATGGAGGCCCTGTAGTATGGCGGAAAGAATGCCTTTAAAGGATCGTACGATTCTGCTTGTACTGTGCACTCCTAGACAGAAATCGGACTTGTTAAACAGCCCATTTGGATGTTGGTTATTGACCATGAAGCGTATGCGAGCCACACGTTGATTATCATCAAAGCAAAAAAGTGGAAAAGGGGAGGAAAAAAAAGCTCTTCAGCAATTGCCCATAAGGATGATTAATGATGTCATGATAGTTTCTAGGGAGATTGTGGATTACAGTGAGATAAGAGACAAATGGCTCGCCTGAGCCTCCTTCTAAGACAGATGAGCTGTAATAAAAGCAAAGGAAATGGAAAACAAAAGGTCTTGGTGAGTGTGGAGAACGCCCAAGCTGTCCCACCACTTTGTCACATTTTCAGAGTGATGATGGATCGCGTTCCTGCCGCGAAAAACCAAATTTTTCAAACGCAACCCACATAAAATCCCAAATTCCCATATCTCAGGCTCAGTCGGAAGTATAAAACCTACCATCAAAAATCCTTTTCAGTGGAATTTCCATTCATGTTTCATGAGTCCAAAAGGTTAAAGACACTCCTTCGGTAGTGAGTGTATCATTGTTTTTTTGTGCAATCTGCACAGCTTTGAGTTCAAGTGTGCGTTTGACTCAAATGTCACCGCACCTGATGGCAAAAGTCGGCAATGATTTAATGCTGGCATTTAAGAATCTGTCTGGTCTGCTGCACGCAACCACTTCGTTTTACTGTAGTGACCCATTACAGCAAAGATAATAACCATAAACATAATGCCATAACAAAAAAGGCCTGAATCAACAGAACAGACAGTAACCTACACACGTTTGTGCTTGGTCTTGATGTTCTTATATTAATGGAGTTTCTCGAGTTGGCCCTGCACTCGAGCCATGACTAGCTTTTACAGACTTTATTAAGAAGTCAGTGATTGACACAGTCAGCTCTGGCTGGGATTCCAAGAGGACAAAGCTAGCTGTGGGTGAAAGGGATGGCGCGTTCTGTCTTCACTGTCAATCACAGCCACGCTAGCCAATCATTACCATCTTTAAGTAGAATAAGACAGAGTGAGAATGAATAGTACTTTCTACTAAGTCTTTTATAAAGTGTTTGACACAGTAGTAGAAAAGATACGAAAAGATAAAAGAATTTTTTTGACAATTCCTCTAGAAGCGCATTTGGGAGGTCAGGCACTGATGTTGGACGAGAAAGACAACCCCGCACCATAATCCACCAAACTTTACACTTTGCACAATGCAGTCAGGCAAGTACCATTCTTCTGGCAACTCACACATTGACTTGCCAGAGAAGCGTGATTGGTCACTCCAGAGAACGTCTCCACTGCTTTAGAGTCCACTGCATCCGACGCTTTGCATTGCGCTTGGTGATGTAAGGCTTGGATGAGGCTGCTCGGCCATGAAAACCCTCTAAGCTCTCTACGCACTGTTCTTGAGCTAATCTGAAGGCCAGACGAAGTTTGGAGGTCTGTAGCTACTGACTCTGCAGAAAGTTGGTGACTTCTGCACACTGTGCCCCTCAGCAAGCACTGACCCAGCTCTGTGATTCTACATGGCCTGTAGAAGGTTCTGTTGTTCCTAGTTGCTTTTGGCAATCTAAGTGTATCTCCAATGGAAAATTTGCCTCGCAATCACATGAGCCGAGCCGTTCCCGAGTACCTGTGCTGAATTTAGTCAACCATTGATTGATGACTTGCTTTCACACTGGCAGTTTAGTCTGAAACTGAGAATGAAAAATTGTTCACATGACAAATTGGTAATGTGAACGCTGTCATGTGCGCTGAAGGTCCTATCTCAGACACTACCTTTGTGAGGGTGGTGTGATTTCAGGTTCCACGAACTCGAACTCGGGTGGGGAATGAGTGTCAGAGGAACGTTATAGGATAAGGTCGAGACTTAACAAATGGAAAAAAAAAACTTATATGGTGAGTGTTCTCCATGCAAGATTAGAATGAACTTCAAGTCTCAAATCAGACCAACGCTGCCATCGCACTCAGACTCGACCCTCGTCCAACTTTACCTTATTTTTCTGAGTAATTTAAAAGTTTTCTCAACAACATACAGTTTCAGATTCTTTTTTTTTCTTCCACCCACAGTACTGTTTTGCTTTTTTTTCCCCTCCACTTTAAATCACAATGAAATTTCTGACTCATGTTCCAGGTAAATTCGACCATCTCCAATTCGCAATAGCTTTCAATTCACAATGTCTGCGCCTTGCCTAGGATATATAACACAATCCACCCTCCCTATTGCCCTTCAGAAATATTGTAAAATGACATTTGTGATTCAGCCACAGGAAATAAAATCATGCTCCTTTTTGTTGTTGTTGTTTTTAATAGCTGAAGTGATGTAAGACAACAAAAAAAAACCCACCCAAGATATGAATACTTTAAAAATAAATAAATAGAAAATGTGTCTGGGGCACACAAAAAAAAAAACCACCCCAAAAAATCAGTCTTGTTTGATATTCTACTCATATTTTCTGCATGTGATTTTTGATAAAGGAATGGTTAGGAGTCTGCGTTGACAAATAATGTATGAAATACGTATCAATAAAGACAAGACACGAGACCATATACAAAACACAGCGGTTCACGCTGGTAGAACTAAAAGTGCCCGGCATTTCATTTCTGATTTCCATTAAAAAAAATAAATAAAATAAACAAGCTGCACAAATACCGCTCAATCTATCAACGGTTAGAAAACTTAAACACATCTACAACAGAGGCATATGTCGAAGCACACCTACTGTCTTTTTTTTTTTTTTTTTTTAATAAAGAATCATCCTCTTTATTATTCGCTATTATAAACACATCACCACCTCCCCGCCGCACACCTACACGCAGTCAAAGCTCTGAAACGATGACAGAATGCTAAATAAATAATGCAGCCTGAGCAAACACCTCATTAATGTGACTTCAGATATGACAAGCCCTCCGCTTAGAAAACAAATGCGTTAGACTGGATTGGGAGAAACCTTGATAAAACCTTGAAAGAAAGAAAGAAAGAAAAAAAAACTCTCTCCACTCACTCAAGCGACAACTTAATAACGGTTCCCTGGGCATGGGGACGTTTCAATCAGTCCATCAAGATAATAATGTGTTGGTGTGCAGAGGATGGATGAATTATTAATAAAAAATAAATACTTTTTTTTTTTTTTAAAGTGTGACCTAAGTTGCATTTTTTATGACGATGAAAGAACATTGTAAAAGGTAGATAAAAATGAATTAAGGCATTCAACATTTTTTCCTAGTCATATAGGGAAAAGTTTTCTAATGAGCAGCAGACCATTTGGTGAGACAAGCCTTTGTTTCCGAGATTGTTTTCACAGCTGGTTCGTTTGGAGGCTTTGTTTAGGAACTTCGATTTTGACAGATACGAACACGAGCTCGGGTCCGCACCAAAACAATCGGGTCGAGACCACCTTGTTCAGATTACCAGCTCTTGTGATGAGAAAGCAAAGCACCAACAAACCAACCTGGATAGCGATACATGATGGGAACTGTGTTTCACATGCATCAATCGCTGGTTAGTGTCCATTTTTTTATTTTATTTCTGTGGGTGAGCCCGTCATGGAGGTTTTTCAAAAAAACAAATGTAAAATGATAAAATGGTATATTGGGTCTGAAACAGATGAATTTCCTTAACGAATACTCTGTTTGAAACAAAGCACAGATCTACAGGTCTACATCTTTAGATAGATTTTCTGAGCATCTTCTGGAGAACAGACCCTACCCACTACAACCATATACCCATACACTATATTACCAAAAGTTTTGGGACACCCCATCAAATCATTGAATTCAGGTGTTTTTTTTTTTTTTGTTTGTTTTTTTTTGTATTGTTTTTTTTTTTTTGTTTCAGGGGTTGGACTCGGCCCCTTAGTTCCAGTGAAAGGAACTCTTAATGCTTCAGCATACCAAGACATTTTGGATAATTTCATGCTCCCAACTTTGTGGGAACAGTTTGGGGATGACCCCTTCCTGTTCCAACATGACTGTACACCAGTGAAATATGAAATGAAATAGCCTTTGTTTGTCACATATACATTACTGCACAGTGAAATTCTTTCTTCGCATATCCCATCCTTGGAGGTTGGGGTCAGAACGCAGGGTCAGCCACGATACAGCATCCCTGAAGCAGAGAGGGTTAAGGGCCTTGCTCAAGGGCCCAACAGTGGCAACTTGGCGGTGCTGGGGCTTGAACCCCCGATCTTCTGATCAATGACCCAGAGCCTTAACCACCGCCCAGTGCACAAAGCAAGGTCCATAAAGACATGGATGAGTGAGTTTGGTGTGGAGGAACTGCACTGAGTCCTGACCTCAACCTGATAGAACACCTTTAGGATGAATTAGAGTGGAGACTGTGAGCCAGACCTTCTCGTCCAACATCAGTGCCTGACCTCAGAAATGCGCTTCTAGAGGAATGGTCAAAAATTCCCATAAACACACTCCTATACCTTGTGGAAAGCCTTCCCAGAAATGTTGAAGCTGGTATGTGCACATAAAAGGCAGACGTCCCAGTGGAATGGAAAGGCTCGCAGTCTCCGCTCTAATTCATCAAGGTGTTACGGACCTTGCTTTGTGCACTGGTGCGTGGTCATGTAAAAGTTTAAAGCATGAAATTTCCAAAATGTCTGTGCTGAAGCATTAAGAGTTCCTTTCACTGAAACCAAGGGGCAGAGTCCAACCCTGAATTCAATAATTTGAAGGGGTGTCCCAAAACTTTTGGCAATGTGTATGTATGTGGACACACCCATATGCTCCCATTCCAAAACCTTGGGCATGATTACAGACTTCTGTCCTCCTTTTGCTGTAATTACAGTCTCCACATCTCTGATTAGGCTTTCCACTAGAATTTTCATTCAGTCACAAGGGCATTAGTGAGATCAGGAGATGATGTTATTAGAGTGAGGAGGTCTTGAGTGCAGTCAATGTTCAAGTTCATCCCAAAGGTGTTCAGTGGGGTTGAGGTCAGTGTCAGGGCTCTGGGTCAAACACTCAATTTCCTCCAGTCTAAATTTTTTGTTGGCCCTCTAAGTTCTAATGAAGGGAAATTGTAATGCTTTCAACTATGTTGCAACTGTTTGGAAGATGCCCAAATATGGGGTTATGCTCAGGTGGTCTTTAACTGTGAGAACAAGCAGCCTTTATAACCCTTATGTTACTTTATAACAATACAGTTTTATCTTAGACAAGTAATCAGATCATTGGATCAAATCATGAGCTTTCGCTTGTCCACTCTCATGATGCAAATCAAGACAATTCTTCACCACTGGTAACATCATTCCCAGTAGACACATGCTCCAGCACCCTAAATAGGCAAGCAAACACAGTAAGCTCCAGAAGTACAGCTGACTCAGGTGTGGGATGCGTTTGGGAAAGATGTACAGCTAGAGAATGCATCTCTGGACGAGGGGGTAAAAAAAGTGCTGAATGTTATCAACATCAACAGCTGAATCCTGACGCAAGAGAGTCTCCGAATAATCCCCGGAGAGGGAGATGGAGAAAAAGAACAAGGCAGAACGAGACAAAGAGGGATGATCTAATAAATTCTAGCCGCAGCTGCTGCACCGATCTGCTGAGCGTACACAGAAGACATTTGGGTTGAAAAATTAACACCGCACTTTCGGTGCATAATGGGACAGACAGTACGGCGTGAGCTACAGCACGGCCTCCAGCTGGACATCGCTGTGGAAGCTTCTCTCAGCACTTTGCTAATTCGAGGCACAATTGCCACCTCATTAAATTCTAATACCGGTGAAACACCTGGAGTGAGATCTGGACCAAACGTCAGTCTTTTTGCTCTCTTCGTCCCTTTAGTGTTGCTAATCTTAAAGCTCCGAGGTGTAGAAATAGACAGCGGTGGATTTATATGTTGGCCAGATCCTGAAGCTCTGGAAAACCTTGTCAGTGTTCGATTTAAAAAGTCAAGGTTGAGACACTTGAGACACTTTGTGCAATAAATTCGATAAAATAAATAAATAAAGCGAGGCGTCCTGGTTTAACAAGACCCTGTGCTTCCATCAGAGACTTTAAAACTTTCATATGAACCGAATGACAGATTAGCAAAACAAAGAATGCAGGCACGGTCTTAAACCTGCAGGTTCAAATTGAAGAAGGATTCTGTATTCATGCATGCCTCATCTCTGAGATATGGTGAGAAAAAGAAGAGTGGGGCCAGGGATTAAATATGAAATATTTTACATGAGAGATTTTTTTATTTTTAAATTGCCCAAAGTATGCAGTAGGAAATTAAACTTTCAGGACTAACTACAGATAAAATTTTTTATTTAAAAAAAAAAAAAAATCATCTTGAATGCTACGTGTAACAGTAAGGAAGCTTGCTAAAAAAAATAGAAAATAAAATAAAATAACATTTTTAAATACATTTTCTAGACCAGTCCTCCTTCCGTCCTCTTTCTTTTTAAAAAATAAATAAATAAAAAAAATAAATAAAAATCACTGGCTAGATCACAAATTCCCCCACCCTGGTCTTGATGGACTCCCTGCTCTGCAAATTTTCATGTTGGAAATATTGGTGCATTTCTGATACATTTGTATTTGTCCATCCCTGTAGGAAGTCATCGCCATGAAGAAAAACATGACAACGACACCATATGGGGCTAATGTGGGTTCTAGCTTCCTTTAATGGTCACCGCACCCCGCTGCCAAAATGGTGAAAGGAATCCAAAGTGTTCTCTCCACCCATTGAGGCTGGACAGTTTTCAGATAAACACTGTGTATCATTTCTGCGCCCGGTTGCCAGAACTGTTCCTCTAGTTGACAGCCGTCTGAACAACTAACACAAAAGAAATGACTTTCGATCACAGACGAGATATGAGTTTTAGTTTCGTGTCTGCCAGCTTAATGTCAATACTGAGCTCCCTGGTGGTCGGTGGTATTTATTACTGGATTATTTTTGACTCGCATCGAGCTGTGTGACCTGCCCGATGAGTCATACTGAAGGGATCATCAGGACCTAAAGGAGCAAAGACTTGAGGAAAGGTACAGGGCCTTCTGAAGATAAAAAGCCTCAGCAGGGAGACAGTTGTTCAAATTCGATTTTGGTCTTTATTGGCAACTTTGCAGAGACAACACACACACTTCAATTTTAAGTGTATGAAATGGCATCATTATGCAATCTCTCTGGTGGGGGGTAAAATAAAACATTGTAAAGCCTAGACTCAAGGCAAATACGAGTGAGGTAGACAATTACGATGAGTCAATGCTTATCTTCCAACTGAAGTAATAAGTGAGTGTAAACGAAAGCGAATGGCTGAAAGTGTCATCGTTGCAAACTTGCAAGAAAGTCATTAGCATTTCATAGCAGACATTACACAGATAGAACGAGAGCAGCCAGAACGTCTATGGTGTCTCAGGGTAATGTAATGAAAGGTATTAACCCTGGTTAAGTGCTACACGGCTGACGGGTGTGATCCATTTAAACACTGATTAAACTGGAGGTTAGGATTATGAGGCAATACAATATTTATAATGAAACAAATTATCATACCTTAATGAGTCCAGGGACATGGAACTACAAATATTTGTACCCCACAGATTCTGTGGAGCAATGCAAGGCCAAAAAGAGACACGGTCTCTACTAACACTGTTCTATATTAATATTAAAGGGCAACATCTATGAGAAGGATTTATCCAGGGACTTATAGAGAAAACACTGTCTTTCTTTTAGAAATGTATTTTATTTTATTTTAACTTATCTTTTCGGTTTTGTAGAGTCTCCAGTGTTAGTTTTTTATAATGGTAAACACAACCTGCAATTATTTTTCTTTCAAGAGTAAATTCCAGTGGATAATGTTTTGTTAAATATAATAATAAATAAGATATCTGCTTCTTTTCCTGTCCAATTTTTCACTAAACAACAGTAACACCGAATTAACAATCTGTTTTGTTTTGCTCTTCTGCTCGGAAGGCAGCTTGGTGTTGTGTTGGTGAGAGGTTAACATAAAAAGGACAACCAAAGACAGGCACAGCATGGAGAGGAAGATTATAATAAGCTCCTATGCTTCAACAGAGTCACCTCCCTTGCTGGAAAACCTGTCGTCCATTCTGATAGCGCGAGATTAACCCCGAATGGCCTTGACCTTGAAAGGCAACTGAGAAGAAGTTAGTTGGCAGCACGGACTTTCCCATTAGTCATGAGCTGAAAACACCTGACCAATCAGGCAAGCTATATATATATAGCCTGTTTTTTTATATATATATATATTATATATATATATATATATTGTCTTACGTGTCATATATTATATATATATATATATATATATAAATATATATAAATATATATATATATATATATATATATGTATGTCTTTATATATATATATATATATATATATATATATATATATATATATATATATATATAAAGAGATGCTGCTCTGTGTGGCTTGAAAAACAAATGAGAGGCACAGTGAAGAATGTCACTGCACTGCTTAAGTAAGCGACAAGTTCATTTCCTTCACAGTGTCTTGCACCCCAATTCAGCAGCCGACACGTCGGGTTACCCTTCTATCTTCCAGGGTGCAAGAAAGTGGCAGGAGAATTTGCAAGCATTTGTCTCCAAAAATTCAATTTCATCCTGGATGAAAATCTTGTTCTGTTTCCACAAAATGGGAGACTTTTCTCTTCATCCTTTATTGTCTTTTTTATGAGGGGAAAAATCATGATTCATTGATATGACATAGATTTTGGCAAAACCTTCAATCCATAGTGAACACAGCCAATTGCTGCTTGTTTTATTTCCCCACTTGCTGTTATCATAAGCTCCACTCTTCTGAGAAGGCTTTTGAGAGCCTTAGTGTGGTCAGGTACTGATGACGGATGAGGAGGCCTGAGATGCAGTTCATCCCAAAGCTGTTCAGTAGTGTTGAGGTCAGGACTCTCGAGTTCTTCCACTCCAATCTTAAGACATCACGGAGGCATTGTCATGCTGGAACAGGTTTGGGCCTCTTAGCTCCAGTGAAAGGAAATGCTACAGCACACAAAAACATACAGTAAAACTGTGTGCTTCCACATAGGGGTGCGATAGTCAAACCTTTGGCCACACAAAGTATCTAGCCAATGAGCTTTCATTACAGCCTCCATCAGTGGGGAATTTTGAGACAGACATTTGAGGAGTCAAGGTTTACATCGACAGATTACATATTGGGGCATTAAAAAATTTCCTTGACGGAAGACACTGGGATGAGAGAATGGGATTTATAGCTAATTCCCATGAGTAAAGAAATTCTTAATCTTTAACTGTCACTATTTAATTATATAAAATGAATATCAAGCAGAATTTAATCTTACTCTGTCTTTTGAAAGTTAATAGCAGTTAATCAAAACCAGACAAAGACTTGCCATTCGATGCATGGCTGTAAATATACACAAGGTGTTTCAAATAGATTTATAAAAGACACATGGGTGCCAAAGAAACTGATGAGAACTCATCAGAATAATCAGAAGGCCTAATTAAATGGGTTTCTTCCTAGCCTAATTTCTGAAGATGTCACATTTATCTGAGCTGGATATTGGACTGAAAGGCAAACAGAGATACCTGCAGATCTCCTAATTAAAACGGAGATAAATTTAGATAAAAAGCGGAACATTACGAGCCAAATCTCATTAGCTGTTCAAATCTTCACGCAGAGGGAACGTTATGAGAAAAAGTTTGCAAATGTCAACACCAGGCTATTAGTAACAAGCACTGTTTTTCCACAGCTCTAGAAATTCTGTTTATGAAGTTTAGAAACAAGAGAGGCAAACTCGATTCCTGGGCATACTTAAACACACTCGAGTTGAAGCTGCACCGGGGCTGGAAAAAAAAAATCATATATTTATGAACTGTTCCACAAATGTTTTGGTTTCCAGGAAGCTGAACTGATTAGGCTAAAGGTGGTGTGCTAGCGGTGAATAATTGAATAATGGTAAGCGAGCTAGTTTGCTAGATAAGTGCAATAATGCAGAGGAATAGAAATGAATGAGTACGTGTGGTTATCCGCTGCTAATATATGGAATATTTTTCTAAGCCCTTGGCCAACAGTTCAGCTAGGAGCTTTGGTGTCCTGTCCTCGTAACACACACTGCATATTAATCAAGCAGCTTTATTTTCTCTCGCTAGCTTCAACCATGAGGTTACTGTTACATAAAGGTTTATTTTCCATTTTTTCCCCTATTAAACTATATGACAAAGTCATCGACTCCTGAGCTTTGAACATCCAATGCCAAAACCAATAGGCAATAATGAGTTATTATAACCTCCAGTCATATAAGAAGGCTTTCCACAAGATGTCCGATCATGGTTGTGGGGATTCGTGCATTTAGCCATAAGAGCATTAATGAGGTCAGGTACGGATGTCCTGCAAGAAAGACACAAAGTTCCAATTCGCTGTAAAAGGTGTTCAGTGGGGTAGAGGTCAGTGTTCTGTGAACAGGTTTGGACTACTTAGTTCCAGCAATTCTACAAGATACTTTGTGTCTGGGGAAGACTCTTCATCCTTCTACCGAGCCACCGAGCTTGGGCTAAAAAATAGAACAGACCACCCACGCCACCAATCAGGGCCGAAAAATCACCTAGCTTTTGAAGGTAACGTGGGTTAACTCATATAATTCGTAAATTCGGTTTGCTTTGCTTGGCTTTCCACTGACGCAATCAAGTTTTGAACGGCTCCCGGAAGTTTGGTTTGTTCGTGTGCTTAAAATGCTTCGTATGCTGATGCAAATTTCTTGCAAAGTTTCAACTGTAAGCTTCCACTGTATTTGATTTTGCCACACCTGATGCCCTTCCTGACCCAACCCTCTCATTTTATCCAATAAGTTAACCCCTCAGGGGCTGAGTAGGTTCCCAGTAATCAATCCTGGGTGGCATCAGGGAGAGAGATCCTGCCCCTGGACGACCAAGGAATACTAATTCTAGCTAAGTGTACGTATGTAAAAATCTGCTGTAGGCTGGTTGCTCAATCATTTCAAATGATTTTACAGGATGTAATAGCTATGGTTTGTTTTAGTTCAGCACCGCAAAACTGGTCGGCACTTGTTCCAGGGAATCATCAGCAATCAGGGTTTTTTAATTTAATTTTATCTCACAGCTATTGCAGTCGACAGGATCTCAGATTTACTGCAGTTTCTCTAATCAGATGAGAGTCTCTCTTCAAGTTACTCCAAACCCAAATTTCCTTTTTAATTTCACCATTAACTGCTTCCTTACGTGCCACCAATAAGACTCGGTGTGTATCACCTGTGAGTGCACTTGAGGCACGAGCTCACACGTGTGATCTGCAAGCCTTAATTGACTTCGATGTGCCGTTAAAAAGGCATTTTTTTCCGTACATCACGGCGCGAGGGCATTCGAGGGCCAAGCTTCTACTCTTTGCACCGCTGTTTAACATGACTGTGAGGCTCTCCATCACTTCCATTTTCCTCTCTACATGGCTTGCTAATGGGCTCTTAACACTGGCTCGGGCTGAAGCTAATCCAATCTGAACTCATCTTCCTCTCTTCAGCTGCCGGGCTGCCATCCTATTTTATGATGATGAAGGACGAGAGAAAGCAATATACACAATGGGTTATATTGAGGCGGCATATTTGGTAGTCGTTGTTTTGTTCTCAGAGACTGCGAAGGAGAAGAGATTTCGGCAGATGCGTTTACGATACAAACAAGCGTCTCTGTCGCTAATGGCAAACACAGGAATTCCTGAGACTGATGGAATTATGGGAATATGAACGAGACCAGTGCTGGCCGCGGTGACCCTGTAGGACAGAAGCTCTCAGAGCTTCACTGTTGTCTGGAAAGAAAATAGGACAAGGCGGGAAATTCCCGATTATATTCCTCACAGGAAAGAGAAGCAGATCTATCCATCAGAACAAGAGAAGCAGATTTGTGCACTATTCCTCTCTTGTTTTCTTCCTCTTCATCTCAGACAGAACTCTGCTCTCTGCAGATGGTCACAAAATAAAGCGACTCTTTCAGCCGCTAGTATGACTTCACCCCTTAAAAAGCCGTATGACACAAGGGGTCACAAAAAAGCCCAATAACCAACGAGGGGTAACAGAGTTGCTCATGCAAAAATGGAAAACAAAGTAAAACAGAATGTGGCAATAAAGAGATGAGGGATAAGGCAGCAACTGGCTTGGTATGCGTGAGAAAGATAGATGTAATATGATTTTTTTTTTAACAGACCAGTTCTAAGACACAGATGTTTATTGTATCCTAGGCTCTGTTGAGGCTGGACCTTGTCCTAAACAACAGTGGAAGGAGTGCTTACAGTGACACAAAGCAGACTTCTAAGGAGGCCTCAACGGCCCAAACACTGGAAACTAAATTAAATCAGTCTGAGAATGAGTCTAGTTATGAGATATATTGCCATGTGAACTGTTCACAGATTAAGGTTCTCTTTACTTACTGGATTGGTTTCCATTAACAAATCATGAGCACCGCATTAATAAACCATAAGTACTCATTAAGTAGTAATGTACTGTAGGTAAAAAGTATATTTGTTTAAGTCCTGAATTGACTCGTTTTTTCAATCCAGGACTAAATTAAGGAGAAAATGATCTCGCATCATGTTCCTGAATATTGATAACTTACATAAACATTTTGATTACAGCTTCAACCTCAGTTGTAAATTTTGCTGCTTAACAACCATAAACAATCAATCAGTCGTGGTGGGGATATCTGGTCAATATACACCGATCAGGCATAACATTATGACCAGGGGGATCAACACAATATTAGGCAGCTGGTAATAATGTTATGCCTGGTCGCTGTATATATTATATCTACATCCTTTACCTGGAAGTGTGTATATGAATTCAGCTCTATAAGCTAAATAACTTGATAACCTATATCGTTTATTTATGTTAAAACATCTGCAGTGATATTAATCCCTGTCTTATTGACTTCTTCTTCACTCCGGTCTTAGCTGTAAATAGATGCATGTGAATTCCACACGTTTTTCTGTACCACCAACTGTACCGCCATCATATTTTTTAGTATTAGTTACAAGCGTTTATCAAAACCGTGTTCACATTTTCAAAACTGACACAATTCAGTAAAATACATTTAATAAAAATCTTTAAATTGAATTATATTAAAAAATAATATGAATAAAATTATAGAAAAAGCACAGCTGATTTCTTCTTTAGCCTTACCCAGGAATTCTATTCTTCTCGCCATTCCCATCTCTACAAAAGTGTAAATGTGTGGATCTATGAGCAGTGTGGTGATGCAGTGTGTAGCGTCGTCTCCTCACAGCTCCAGGGTCCCTGCTTCAGTCCTGAGATCAGGTTCCCATCTGTGTGGAGTTTCTGTGTTTGTTCTGTATGTGTCAATGTTCCAGTGAAATCAATTCATATACAGATTAACACACTTATAGTTAGTTAAAGGGTTTGTGACAGTGGTCTTGTTGAGTGTGGAGTATTACACAGTGTTCTTTCTGCATGGTACAATGTTGGTTAACTGAAGCTGTGAGAAAGATGAAGTTGTCATTCTCCCATCAGCCCCCACGTTGCCCTGACCACAGTCATGTGGTCACTCTGACATGCTGGGTGTCTCACATTGGCTCTGCAGAACTATGAGAATGCTAGTTGTTCATGCGACTGTGGTTTTATAAACTGTGAATACTTGTCAGCGTCCTTGTTAAAAAGTCTTCCACCTGCGGTCAATACTCTGTAGACAGTGACCTGGCTGATGCTTGATAATGTCTGTATAGCTGATATTATTGTGTGAAGTTATCTTCATGCTGATGAATTGTACAACCTGCTTCACTGTGAGAACAAGTGCTGAGAACAGACACAGTGCAGGACCGCTGATGTGAACCAGTCCTGTGGTTGTACCTCATGCATTACATCAGACTCTCTTAGTGTTCAGTTTATTAGCACAGAAGGTCTTTTAGGAACCAGTTCAGACCTCTGAAATGTAAAATTAGATAGAAATCTTTTGAACAAGGTAGCACAAAGAGTCAAATCCTTTGTTTTGAGCTTCCAATCATGCTTCATGTTTCAGCTGCAGAAACTAGAACCCTCTCAGAAATATCAAATCTTACCCTGACTTCTACATCTCACTTTGTTTGAAGCACAGTGTCTTCTTTTCTATAAAAAGTATTGAAATCATCCTAGGGTCTATGGCTAGTGTGTGCGCACGTGTGTGTGTGTGAGCGCATGCTAGCGTATGTTAGCAGCAGATCCTTTAAGTCCTGTAAGTTGCGAGGTGGGGGCTCCATGTATCAAACTTGTTTGTCCAGGACATCCCACAGATGATCGATTGTATTGAGATCTGGGGAATTTGGAGGCCAAGTCAACACCTCAAACTCGTTGTTTTGTTCATGAAACCATTCCTGAACCATTTTTGCTTTGTGCCACGGTGCATTATCCTGCTAAGAGGCCACAGCCATCAGGGAATACTGTTTCCATGAACATGGTCTGCAGCAATGCTTAAGTAGGTGGTACGTGTTAAAGTAACATCCACATGGATGGTAGGACCCAAGGTTTCCCAGCAGAACATTGCCCAAAGCATGACACTGCCTCCGCCGGCTTGCCTTCTTCCCATAGTGCATCCTGGTGCCATGTGTTCCCCAGGTAAGAGACACACACACACACAGGGGTCAGCATGGGCACCCTGACTGGTCTGTGGCTATGTAGCCCCATATGCAACAAACTGTGATGCACTGTATATTCTATCAGAACCAGCATTAACTTCTTTAGCAATTTGAGCAACAGTAGCTCACCTATTGGATCAGATCACACGGGCCAGCATTTACTCCCCACGTGCATCAATGACCCTTGGCCGTCCATGACCCTGTTGCCGGTTCAACCACTGATCCTTCCTTGGACCACTTTTGATAGATACTGACCAGGCAGGCCGCAAACACCCCATAAGAGCTGCAGTTTTGGAGATGCTCTGATCCAGTAGTCTAGCCATCACAATTTGGCCCTTATGTATATACACCGATCAGGCATAACATTATGAGCAGTGAGAGGTGAAGTGAATAACACTGATTATCTCATCATGGCACCTGTTAGTGGGTGGGATATATTAGGCAGCAAGTGAACATTTTGTCCTCAAAGTTGATGTGTTAGAAGCAGGAAAAATGGACAAGTGTAAGGATTTGAGCGAGTTTGACGAAGGGACCAACTGTGATGGCTAGACCACTGGATCAGAGCATCTCCAAAACTGCAGCTCTTGTGGGGTGGTCAGTATCTATCAAAGATACAGTGGTCAGTATCTATCAAAAGTTTTTAAGTGACATTTAAGTGAGCCAAGTGTTAGTTACGCTGTTCAGCACTCAGTAGGTACACTCTGTTAATGACAATAATATGACACAGGACTTGCACAAGGGTCAAGAAACGGAAACTTTTCTAACAAATACAGTCATGTTCATGGTCTGCTCCTCTCATGGGTTCTGCTCTGGAAGTCCTTACTATGGGGACATTTCTCAGTATGATGCAAGTTCAGTGCAGTGTGTCATTTCGGTTATACTCCAGCACTGCTCAGCAGGCACTCGGACCCACAGGGTCCCAGCCACACAGCCTTGGGTCTGTCTGAAAGGTAGCCAGTAACCCAAGAGATGGACAAAGTCCACATGCTTCCTTCTCATAATCTCTCACAGCAGGACGAGTCAGATGGTGTTAAATGCCCTCGAGAAATCAAAGAAAGTGATTCTCACTGTGGTGTTGGGGTACTCCAGGTGTGAGTGGGCCTTTTGCAGTAGATACATGACTGAATCGACCACACCTACCTGTGGATGGTAGGTGAACTGTAGAGAAAGCAGGAAAGATCCGACCCGAGGTCTTAGATGTAAAAAGGTGAGACTTTCCACGACCTTCATGACGTATAATGTGACGGCTACAGATCTGTAATCGTTCAGGGAGTTGTCTTGTTTGGCTGCTGAAGATGTTCTGGAGGATCTACAAGCTGGTTGAGGCGAACCTTCAGTACCCTGTGACCTTCAGTACCCTGTGACTGGTCCTGCAGCATTCCAAATTTTCTGATTTTTTCACCCGCATGTTTAGCCATTTTTAAATAAAACAAAATGGGATGTGTCTCAGAATTGGCCGATTGACGGACTCGACCAGTATCGGAAAAGAAAAAGCAAAAGTGCGTCATCGCTAGTTACCGTTTATGTTAGTTTTACCATTCTGGGATACGACCTCGGATAGCTTCCTAGACTGAAAATGTATTAAGAGAGACATACTCTTTATATCTACAGTATTAAGGCATCCGATCATTGTTCAGGATTTAATAATAACGTTTTAATACACTTCTTCCTTTAGATGTAGTCTATTCCGTCACTAAAAAACAGGATATAATGAACTGTACGTGTTTACTATCGATGTGTGTTTATAAAAAAAAAAAAATTAGAAATTAGGGTTATTTTTCCACTCCGAGGCTTGTATTTGGCTTCATCGGTGCGATAGGTGCTGGTTCTCACGGGCTCGTTGGTTGAGATAATTAGTGAGTGCTGAAAGATATGTCTAGCAAATTACTGTGATTGATTTCACTAATTAAAAATAAGCGCTGAACCGTAGCCTTTACTCTTTTCCCGATTTCAGCTGGCTAGAAATGGATATGTGAGAATGTGTGCGCCGTGGAACATAGACAAACAAGACTCCCACAGTGAACCGGCACAATTACCGAAGGTGATGTTTGTCTAAAAACGGAGGTTAGTGGGGAAAAATGTCATAGGAGGGGAATTTTTTTAAATGAAATAATTAATCTAAATTAATTGAGACATTTTGACTTTTATACCGTTTCCCCAACACCATTAAAAAAATTAATTAATTAAAAATAAGAAATAAAAAAAATTTTAAAAAGTAAAAATAAAAAAATTCTCCAACACCATTAAAAAAATAAATAAAATAAATAAAGAAAGAAAGAAAGAAAGTCATCAAAGCAAGCGTACTTGAAACATGACTGCTTGGTTTTAAAAAAAATTTTTTATTAAAAAATAAATTAATAAATTATCCTAGCCTACCTTCCGTGCTGCATGAAGGTCGAAGAAAGGCTTGCTCCTGACGCTGAAAGGCTCCTTGGTCTTGTCGATTTGGCCCATCTTTATTTTCTCGGAGCGAGGGAAGATGATCTCCTTCTCTATACACAGCAGCCGTCTGCTGAAGTCGCACTGACCCACTGGTTGACCCTGGCGAACAACCAAAAGTCTATATTCATTTTCATTTCACATCTAAGTGTTCATTTAAAAATAATCAGCCTATGCTTGAAGGACAAAAATATAATTACACGCATCCACGTGTCTACAAAAAAATATCTTTTAACATGACAACACTGTTACACTTCCCTGTGTCAGACTGCCAAAGCATATAAGTGTGTGTGTGTGTGTAGTAGTGGTTTGGCTGTCTGTTTGTTTACTTTCGAATGTCTCTTTTCAATAACCCCTATATTTATTATTTTCACCTAAATCTGCTTAAAATGCCAAGTGGAGCGTTTTGCCGAGCAAAAAAAAAAGGAAATTCAGACAGCAAGGATTAGCGCTGTTAAAGTTCATACATCCTGCACAGCTCTCGCGGTTTAGATTCATCTTAGACAATGTTTTAAACCTGACATGAGAAACCGTGTTCAATTTTGGTCTCATCAATTCAGAAAAGCGAGTGACGGTAATGGAGCGACTGATTACTGCTGAACTCATTTGTTTTGTAGATTTCACACAACACATTAAACATAACTAGGAAAGATGTTTTTTTTTTATAATAATTATACAGTAATGGGCCATATTTTAATAAATTCCTACAAAGTGCTGTGGTGTATAAGAAGAATAAAACTATTTGGGTCATGTGGTTATTGGGAAATAATGAAATTGTGACTTCCTCATCATTCCTCATTGCAATACCACATCAACACACTGGATAGGGGGAAAAAACAAAACAAAAACAGGATAGACAATATGAAACATGTCTTCTGATGGCAAGATAAATTTCTGCTGGTGTGTAAATAAATAAATAAGAACGTGTGAAGATAGAAAGATATATGTAAGTGATTAATCAGAATAAATAAATAAACAAACAAATAAATAAATAAATATGAATGTAGATAGACAGATAGATAGACAGATAGATAGATAGATAGATAGATAGATAGATAGATAGATAGATAGATAGATAGATAGATAGATAGATAGATAGATAGATAGATAGACAGATAGATAGATTTCAAAAGAGAATATAAAACATGTCTTCTGATGACAGGGTAAGTTTCAGCTTTTGTGTAAATAAATAAATAAATAAATAAATAAATAAATAATTAGATAAATAAATAATAATGAAATAAATGAATAAATAAATATGTATAAGTGAGGAATCGGAATAAATAAATAAATAGACGGACAGACAAAAAAAAAATAGATAAATAAATAAACGTGTACTTAAGTGAGTAATAAGAATAAATAAAGAAATAAAGAAATAAATAAGAATGCACGCAGATAGATAGATAGACAGACAGGCAGACAGACAGAACTAGAGATGACCCTGTAATCTCTCAGTTCATTACCAGACATATAAAGCTGGTCATATTTGCAGTGTGTGTGTGTGTCTGAGGAGCCGAGTTGCTGTTACGACTCCCACGGAGTCGTATTCAATCAATGTCTGTCTCTAATCAGTCACTCTGGCGGCAGCCGTCTCCACGGCAACAGCATCCCTAAGTCATGGCTCTCTCACGTCTGCTCTTCCTTGACCCCGGAGGACGGCTTTTGACCGCTGGCGAAAGGGCGTGCGGTCAGCACTCGACGTGAGACGACAGCTTGCGTGCTCAGCTAAACGGAGAGACGTCTGTGGAGCATTAACATTACACATTCTCTGCTGTGGTGAAATACGAACACGGCCATTTATCACCTTCTCTTCCCAGTCAAGTGCAATTCCTCCGAGACTTTCAATATGCTAATGCTTGTGTCTTCTGCATAATGTTAAATACGCATGTGTTATAATTACTGAAGTGTCACACTGTCTAATCCGTACATGCTGTGGTACTGAATGATAGATTGGATACATCCTGGACTTTTTCCCCCATCTGCTGCCCGCTGTAGCCTGGGATTCCAGGTCCTGGCTCACAGCAGCGGGACCCGGTGTGCTCGTCTAGCCATTCTCCTTTGACCTTTCTCATTATCAACAAGGCATTTCCACCCACAGAACCACTTAGCGCTGGGTTCCTATTTGTTTTTCTGGAAATCCCAGGGGATCAGCAGGTTCTAAAATATGATGAGAACAAACACTTTGATGCTCTTGGCCTGTATCTGCATACATTTTTTATGCATGAGTAATAAAGTGGTTGCTGAACACAGTGCATTTCATGTAGCACACACTGTTTGAGGTTCAGCCCCAGGGGAGGGGAAAACAACAACAACAACAAAAACAACAACTATGGCAAAATACTCTTACTAGTCCAACTATCAGGACAAATCTGTAAGACTTCTTGTAAAGATGGACCACAAAGTTTACAAGAATCTTTTATAAACTTGTTGGATTTTTTTTCATAAGCTGATTTTTTATTTAACAGCCACTGAAGCTGATACGGCAAAACAAACAAACAAACAAACAAACAAACAAACAAACAGGCTTTTACTAACACAATGTATTTTCCTATATTCCTACTGTAGTAACTCATTCTGCTTTTTTTGTTTGCAGAAGCTGACCCCTGGAGCACTCGTCCTTTAGTCAGTCTAATAGCTAATAATTGTGTTTGGCTTGTCATGTGGCTTTTAGCTTTGCGGTGCAAGATTAATAAACTCCTCTGCACTCGCATGAACACAAGCAAGTCAAATGCTGCAATTCTTTTATCACAGTCCTGTGTGATAATACACACACACGTACATGCTCTCTCTCTCTCACACACATACGTTCACATACACACACACGTTAACATACACCCACATACGTATATGTTCTCTCTCACACACACACACATATATAAGTTCACATACACACACATTTTCTCACACACACACACACAAGTATATGTTCACACAAACACACACATATGTTCTCACACAGACACACACACATACACTGATGAGGCATAACATTATGTCCACCTGCCTAATATTGTGTTGGTCCCCCTTTTGCTGCCAAAGCAGCCCTGACCCGTCATGCACTGTGTATTCTGAAACCTTTCTATCAGAACCAGCATTAACTTCTTCAGCAATTTGAGCAACAGTAGCTCATCTGTTAGATCGGATCACACGGGCCAGCCTTCGCTCCCCACGTGCATCAATGAGCCTTGACCGCCCATGACCTTGTCTCCAGTTCATCACTGTTCCTTCCTTGGACCACTTTTGATAGATACTGACCACTGCAGACCGGGAACACCCCACAAGAGCTGCAGTTTTGGAGATGTTCTGATCCAGTGGTCTAGCCATCACAATTTGGCCCTTCGTCAAACTCGCTCAAATCCTTACACTTGTCCATTTTTCCTGCTTCTAACACATCAACTTTGAGGACAAAATGTTCACTTGCTGCCTAATATATCCCACCCACTAACAGGGGCCATGATGAGATCATCAGTGTTATTCACTTCACCTCTCACTGATCATAATGTTATGCCTGATCGGTGCATGTACATGTTCTAACACACACGTATATATATGTATATTAGAATCATATACATATAAAAATATATATATGTTCTCTCCGGTCTCTCAGTGATGAGCTAATAAAGCTCTGAATCCTTCAGCGCTTACGCTGAGGTAAATGATACGTCTGATCAATTCAAAGCTAGGCTCTGAATGTCAAAAGTTACAGCCTTCACAATTGGAAATCAATAAATAAACACTACAATCCCAGAGAGCCTCTGCGTTGCCTTATGTGATGCGGAGAGTTTAATAAAGATTAAAGCAGTGCGAGGCAAGTGGACTGGATCAGAGAGCTCAGAAGTACAGACAGAAAAAACGACTTAAACGTAGTAACAGACTTCATCTTCATGGCGGTTGTGTAGGAAGAGTGTATATATAACCGGCGAGAGATTCTTATTACTTTTATTAGTATTTTCCATCCGAGTCTCAGAGCTTATAAGCTTTTGATTGCTACAGAGCTGGAGCTCAAACCTTTCACATCACACTGTGGTGAATTCAGAGACCAAAATACCTACAGATGATTGAGGAAAATACAAGATCATCTAACATTATGCTAATATGATAGCAGCCAGAATGGAATGTAAATAGAAGATGAATGAGAAGGACAAAAAGACACACACACACTCTGTATTTCTGAATAACGATTTACCAGCATGTTCGTTTAAGCAAACGTTAACCCGAACCCAGGCTTGTAAGGCGAATAACACGATGAAAAAAAACCCCCAAAAAAACGAAAACGTGTGCCAGCCTACTGAAAATTCATGAGGTTCATGTTTAACGATCGGCTGGCATTTTAAATCCGGCGCATTTCAGGCTGTCGAGGCGTCGTCATACTACAGCGTCTGAAGGCACCTACACCCCAGAGGGAAAGGATCGATTCTTCCACACAGGAAGGAAGGAACAAATAGCAGGAGCTTCCTAATAAATGAATAAAAGGGTTCAAAGCTCTCCCACTGCTAGGTTTGTAGTGTTTAGGGAAGAATTCTGAAGATTAGATGTGGAATAAAATGTGGAAAGGTCCAACGTGGCAGAGCCTGGGTTTAAACTAGTAGTATAAGTAGTCTAGTTAGTAGTCTAAAGCTGGAAACCTATAGTTTAATACTAAATGTGTGTATAGAGAAAAGTACAATAAAGCTTGTAGGAACCAACAGAGAGCTACCTCATGTAACTAACATATTACACAACCTTTTTCTTAATAGTTCTTAAAAATTAATTTGTTTATTCGCATGCACAGTGTAGAAGGAGCAGGCCGGATTTGTTTTTTCCCCACTGCAGCTTGATAGACTCAAGATTTCCTTTCTGATCAAAAGTATTGGCACCCCTTAAGGGCACCCGCCTTACTGTAAAGTCCGGCACTGAATAACAAATCAGCAAAACAAATGTTCATGCACGTCACTGGACCTTCCTAGCAGTCTCACCCTGAGACATACGGATGCCAAGAACATTCCGGTTAAAAAAAAAAAAAAAAAAAAAAGGTCAGTAGATTTTCCTCCTGGAATTAAAGTGCAAATGCCTTTAAAATATTAAAAACCGTTCAGATTAGTTCTTTTCTCCCTTCACTACAATTAAGAGAGCTCCTGGTCCGGAGATAAGCAGGGTGCAGCGGGCTGTGTGCAAAGTCACGGCCGTTACTTTCCATTCTAAATGAGCAGAAGTGCACTATAAGCACGGGGAAAGGTTCTTAAATTGCTGGAGATATTTTATAAGAGCGGGGAAATGAAGTGATGTTGAAAATGGAAAGTTCTTCAAAATGTGATGAAGTCCTCCAAACCGAAAGACGGCGAAATGTCTGACAAAGAGAAATGAAAGCAAAAAATTTTGGAGACAATCATTTACCTCTATGATGATACTGAAGAGACAAGCTGGCACCAAATTAGCCAACGAGGGCTAACCGATCAATATCCCGCTAAGCACATGATCAGCTTCCCAGGCAGCTGCGGGCTTTTATATTGATCTTGCTCGTGTGATGATTGCGGCTCTACGGCGGTAAAAGAATCGTTTGGGATCATAATCTTAAAAAGGAGCAATGCGCTATACGGCTATTTAACGTGCGAAATATTAAAACGATAAAAGAAAGTTGATTGGAAATGGCCTCCCACCTCAGGAAAGGGGGGGGGGGGTCCATGGCAAAGAAAAGGACAAAGCTATCGATGGCATGCTAAGCACATGATCAACCTCCCTGGTGGCTGCACGCTCCGTATTGATCGTGTATGTGTGCTGGAGATGACGGCTCGATCTTAAGCCACCTCTCGCGTGGAGTTCACTAGCAAGCTAGAACAGTCAACAGGCCAAGACTGAGTCCCATTTTGAGGCAGTAGGAAAAAGAAATATACAAAAGTATAAAGATGTAGCTAGCTTGTACATGTTGGGTGCTGAGATGAATAAAACCTTTGATAATTTGCATCTCACTGTATTTAAAATTAAAGATGCCTGATAAACTGGGCCAGGGATGCTCATCTGTCTTCACTGTCTCAGACACTGCTGCAGCTGAATACAAATGTAGTGCGTGAAGCACATTTTTCTTCTCTTTTCTGTAATTTTTCAAACTGGGTCTTGAAAAGTAACTATAAAAAACTTCCTGTTACACTGACGTAATGGGAGTAGTTGTAGTTCTTTACCTTCCAAAAATGAACATGCACTGAACGTGTATAAATTAAATGCACCTTTTGTACTGTGCTGGTGATGTTTAATATTTCTCCATGCGGCAAATTTCTAAAATGAAGCCTAATTTACCACAGAAATAAACGTTTGGGCACAATTTCATTACGACTTCAAGAGCTTCCAAAATGAGAGAGCTGCATTATAATGCAATATAATTATAAAGCGTATCAAAATGTGTTCATTCAAGTCGCATGTGAGTAAACTGTCCTCTCCATTGGTCAGAGCACGCCTCTTTATCTTCCTGGGTTCTGCTCATGGACGGACAGTCAAGGATCTCCACGAGCTTATTGTGGCTTTCTTTTTCAGTGTAGAATGATTTATAAATTTGATGGAATCGAGGTTTCATCATTTAAATGTATCTGGTTTAGAGAACAGCCATTTTAAGTGAAAGGCTGGAGATTCATTCGCTCGAGTGAGGTGGTCTGGGCCCGGTTATCTTGGCGGGGATCTGAGAAGGTTTATATACATCTATATGAACCGAACTGAGGGAGAAAATGCACCAGGTTCCGAAACAAACGCTCCAAACGAGTAAAAACATCATTAGTGAATGGTAAAGATTGTATAGTATTTAATAAAAACACGGGTTTAGGCAGATTTAATACCTGTAAGCTGTATGAATATCTCACATGATCTTGATGTTCCTAAAATTGTAGTAAAATCACACAGGGAGTGCATAATCAAGTTATTTCCATTAAAGCCACTGTTTAACTGAAACATCCCAAGACCTGTTATAGTGCTCATCTACCATACACTCAAGGTCCAAATTATTAGGAACCTAGAACATTCTAAATCTAGGTAACATTGTGTGTGTTTAGAGATGCTTTCCTGTTATTAACGGATGTATAGGAGTTACGGTATTCTTCCAGTTAGTTCCAACAATTTTAACAAGGTGTCTCCACTCTCAGAACTACTGCTTCCTGGGTGTTTGTTGTTGCTGTGTTTTCTCAGATGTCTATGAGTCTACAGACAGTTATCTGTGAAAATCCCTGGAGATCAATAGTTTCTGAAAGACTCAAACCAGCCTCTCTGGCACTATATATCACGGTCACGGTCACCGAGATCACTTTGTCTTCCAATCTGATGTTTGATCCTAATATGTACTGATGTTCTTGACTCATGCCTATGAGCATTTATTCAATTCAATTCATTTGTATAGCGCTTTTAACAACGGACACTGTCTCAAAGCAGCTTTACCGAAGTATAGAAACATAGAAAAAAATTATTTATCTTTAATATTTATCCCTAAATGAGAAGCCTGAGGTGACGGTGGTGAGGAAAAACGCTGAGGGATTTGAGGAAGAAACCTTTAGAGGAACCAGGCTCAGAAGGGAACCTTATCCTCATCTGGGTGACATTGAACAGTAAATAATGTAAATGGTGATAATGTCCTTTCTCCAACAGCAACCAAGAGCTCTTGAGGAACTAATAGTTATTATTTATGTACCTTATAATATCCTGATTAGATCAAATGTTTAATCCTAATAAACTGTAGCTCCAGGACCTTAGTATCGTCCCAAACAGTATTACAAACATCAGCAACAGAAACCTTGTACTAATCAAAACACATGTACAGACATGATCCTGGAATGAATCCAACAATGACGATTTGTAAAATATCGCGCACTTCAGACGGCTTTCAGTTATAATCCCTGCTTGAAGCGACCGGCAACCTCTGAGCTTTAAGAAGATCTAATAAAGACAGCAATTAACCGCCACTAGAATCTAAATCACGAAGAATGTAATGAGTTTTCGTCGCTGGTTAATTGGATTAAACGCAAAGGGTAAACACATGCTAATCTAGGAAGGTGTTGATCAATATGGAAATACAGCATTGTACAAGAAAAGCTTGTTTGAATGAATGAAAATGAAATGATGCAGTGCGCGGTGTTACACAAGAAGCTGGCACAGCTAATTTCTTCTCAAGTCTTCACACACACACACCAACCTTCGTACTAAGTAAACACTCGCAAATTAAAGTGTCATAAACACACTGAAGGGTGCAAGGAGGTGTGTGAGACAGCATTTTAAACAGAAAATAACAAACAGTGTAGTGTAATCGTAGAATTTAACAGAAATAACAAGTTTAGAATTTAGCAACACAAAGCTTTAGTCTAGTTGTTACAGGAAATATTTCGCTTGGCCTTCTGTCCACTTTTTAAATGAATGCGTTGCACTTAGGCAGCTGTTTACTTGGAGCCTTTATGCTGCTGATGCTAAATAATTAATAGCCACCCTCATAGATGTGTGTCTTAGTGAAAAGGACACGTTAGTGCAGTGGAAACCTGGCATCTCTGGCTCTAAAGTAAACCGCAGCAGGACGCTCGTACATAAAGGCAGCTGTGTAAATCTTTATCGAGTCCTCGTTCACAAATCCGGTCGCGAGGCAAAAAAAAATTAACTAGCGCTAACAGAGGACCAAAGGGGCAGTAATGCTGCTGCCCCATGCTTGCTGTGTGAACATTTTCAGTAAAGGAGAAGCAGAAGAAAGGACACTGAATGACACCAGTTGGCAGGTGTGTGGTTTTTATGGGGAAAGTACTCCACGGCTGCAAAGATCTCATATTAAAGCAACTAATCAGAATCCAACAGATTTAAGTGAAGACAATGTGAAGATTATCTGTGATAAGATGATGTGGATAATGATTACTGAGTGGATAAGAAATGCGAGTGCGTCATGCTGACCATGCAAAGACCTTTTCCAATGCCCGATGGTTTGGGGTACAGGTATTCTGAGATGTACCCAAAACCTATAAACCCTGGTTAAAGATATATAAGGGAATTCATTTGCTGTATCGAATAAATTTATCTAAAGCAGCTCAAAATGATGCTCCTGGACTGTATGCTAGATGACCACGTTGTGGACCCTCAATATTACATACACTTACAACATACAAGCGTTTAGGTTTCGAGAAACAATGCATCTGGGGTAAAGGTAGCTCAGAACGTGTGTGCCTCAGGATAACTGATCCTGTTAGAGTCCTCATCCGATCCCAAATGATGAAATGTTAAAGAAAGGAAATGTGACGGTTCTGCGCGTATATCTTATCTCAACAAGGAGCATGACACTAAATTCTGCAATCCTGGAATAAGCGAGCTCTGTCAAACCTTTCTGATGCCATCACCACACTGCTGTTGCTTCTCCGAACCGAAAATAAAAAAAAAATAATAATAATCCCAAATGCACACTGACATTTTGCTGCAGCATGGAGACACAGCCACAGGCCAAACAAACAAATGAACACTTTCTTCCCAACATTCAGGCTCTTGGAGTCTAGAAATGCAATTTAATGATTGACTTGTCAGGCTCCATCTGTTACGCAGACATATTTAATAACTTCATTAAGTCTCGCGGACAAGAACAAGAGAGCCCTTTTCCAGGACCTAGTTCTGTTCAAGCGAGAAAATAAATTGCAGTTTAATGTTAATTACCCTTGAAAACAAGACATATTAATTAACGGCGAAAACCAGAACTGACCCGGCGTCTGGTCTTCTTTTAAGAGTCACGTAACGGTTTAAACGGTTCGAAATGCATATGTACAGACAGGACTGCCTTTACAGCTTAAACCCGAGGCGATCAGTCTTGATCTGAAACGACATTAATGCGTTATTTAGATGCAGGGCTAGTTGCTAATCAGCAGTGTTTTTGCTAGTCTGACCTGCCTGATTTTACCCACTAGGGCATTAAATTGTTTGGTAGCCGAGTTTGCATGAATAATCAAGAGTGCCTTCTATAATGAACTCTCGTGAGATTTGCACTACCTATCTCAGCACAGCATTATACAAATGCAGTTTATCCAACTTATAAACTTCAAGGTGATAAAAACAGTTCCATTTGAGTCATTATGTGAATCGACACATTTTACCGACTGCAGTTACACAACATTTCTAGCTCGTGTTCATTCAAACGCAGGAGAAGTGGTCAGGTCAGGCTGTGACATCAGGCAAGAAGACCTCTGTGTTTCAGTTTGTGCCAAAGGAGTTTCCTGTGGGTTGAGGTCAGGGCAGAAGGTCGAGTTCTTCCACTCCAACCTTAGCAAGCCATGTCTCTATGGGCGCTGGTATAACCTGTGAGATACACATTGTTTTGTCTGTCCTGTCCTGCCTGTTGTGCTTATTCCTGATGTTCCAGCTACTTCCACCACAAATCAGTAATGGCAACCGTATAAAGCTGGGATGGAAGCCAGTACTAGCAGCTTCCATGCTCATTTGTTGTTGTGTGATGTTCTGGGTTGTGTTTTGCTTCCGTCAGTCTGGTTTCGATCCTTGCTTGCCTCGTCTCCGAGTCCGATATATTCCCTTTTTCGGTTTTGGCTGTCTAAATTGTATTTAGTCTTTGCCTGTGGTTGTAAATATTGCTATACTGTACATATATCTGGTAATAGGGGTGTGACTACCATTTTTGTTGAGATGTTTGGGTTTTTGTCTCTGTTTTTCTTGGTAAGGGACGTTAGGGAAGGTAACGGTCTTTCCAGAGTGTTTCTGTTTGTTATTTTGACCTTGGTCCACCCTGAAGTCTTCCCCGCTTCACTGTGCTGTATATCCTACAACATTATAATATATCCACCTTATTTCACTGCTGTGTTGTTGTTGTGTGTGTCGTTAATACTATCTCTGGGGCATCGTATTCCCGTCTGTCCATCTCAAATATATAACCCTGTGCCGTTTCTCACACTGTGCCTCCCAACCCTAGACTGGGACGTATCAGCCCAAATTTGTCATGCTGGAACAGGTTTGGATTCAACTCCAGTTAAGGGAAATCATACAAAAGGGTACAATCTTGTGCTTCCAGTATGTGTGCCGAAACAGTTTGGGCAAGAATTACATGCTCATGTCTTCACATTCTCTAATTAAGCCGTCTTTTTGGCATGATACAACAGTATCTGTAAACAACATTAACAAGAGCCAACTTTGTACTGTTAATATTTGTTGTGCTTGGTCTTGAAATCAAATAATATAAGAGTGAAATGCATGAGTGATGTAGATGAATGATTGATTTGTCGTCAGCATACACTCAATTAATACAGATATGGGGATGTATCCTCTGATCCTCTTTTAACGGATGTCCTTTTACTTGTAATGACAGCCATTCTGATGCTAGCTAGCTACATTGCCCGTGAGCTTAGCAAGCTGCGTCGGTTGTACAATCACCTCACGTGTCTTTGCTCCTAAGAGTCGTTTTCGCCGGCTAGCCTGCTAGTATTATCCGTAATCTGTGCGGATCATGGGGAATTTCTGCTCGAATGGCAGACGGGTCAAAACAAAAACAAACAAACAAAAAAAAAAAACCCTATTTTGCTGCAGGTTGGAACTGAGAGCCTGATAACAGCATAGAAACAAAATGAAACCCTAGAGAAAGCCGGCTATACTGTGAGAAGGTCATGTTCTTACTGCTTTAACAGAATTATGTGGATAGTTGGATTTTCTGTACTACTGGAAAGCCTTCCTTAGCACTGTTCGCAATAAAATATGAAATAAATCAGTTTTTCAATTGATTAACTCCTCGATGCAAAAAAAGTCCTCGATAGAAAAAAATTCCTATCTGTTCTTATACTTTTACAATTTCACACTCCACCTGTTTCAAGAGCACTGTGTGTCCGGGTAAACATTTACCCGATATTAGACGAGCAATACTGGCTCCCTGAGGAAGCGGCGCTCTGTGATATTTTGATGAATATATAAAAATAAAAATATATAATAAAAAAAATCACTGTTCCTACCTAGGGGGCTACTGTCTGAGTCGCAGCCTGATGCAAAGGCAACAAAAGGCCATAATAAAGGGGAAGTGATCGATATGTGGCAAGCACAGCGACCGATACGAGCGCCACGCCGAGACACTGACATTTGAGGCTCCGTGTGTCTGAGAGACGGATGGACAAAGAGAAAGATAGCGACGGATGAGAAAGACGGGTTGCTCACAGGGTCTAGGAGGCTCTCTGGTGCTGTAACGAGACTCAGAGATCTTCCTGTAAGAAACCGCTGCAAATATTTATGCAGGTAAATGGCTCCTTGCGAAATGATTCGTTACTAACAATACTGCTAATTTAATTCGCATCATTACTCTTTTGGAATAAAAAAAAAAGGTGGAATGAGTAGAATAGTGTGCTTAGGATATTTGCCAGGATCAGGAGCGATAACAAAGGAGCGAGGATAATTATTCCATGAGAGGACAATTTGATGTGTTCCTTGCGATTAAAACGACCTCCGACTGAACCTGAAATTCTTTAATGACACCATTTTGCTTCTAAGCTGTCAAAAAAACACATAGCGATTATGTCTGAGGTCCAGAAATCTTCTAAGCCGAACTTTCTTTCGAGGTTAATAGAGTGTAAAAGTTCCTGTGTCCATGATGAAAGATCAAAAATCTCACAATGGTGTACAGTGCCAACGCTTGTGGATTAAAACACTGCGATGTTTATATAAAGGGGGAAAAAAAGCGGTAGATTTGCAGACTGAACACGGCGTTCGTTCGATGTGCCTGGATACAGGATTCTAAAGGCATACGTGCTAGAGAACAATACAGCAATCAGCAGTCAAGGCTGCGTTTAATACGCCGTCAGCGCGCTGTATTTATTCGCTCGCTTTCCTCGACTGGAGAATGTCAACCGGCTGGCGTGACATGCAATTCATGCTAACCTTGGATGAAAAATGAAAAGGATTCAATAAACATGCCACAGAGAGACGATTTATAGTCCGATGTTCAGCTGCGTCCCCGAGTTTTTAAAAATAAATAAATAAATAAATAAATATTTTGAAAAAGACCTTTTACGCTCAAAAAAAATGGCAAGAAGTTAGGGTGACCACAATGATTAAGCACTAAATGTGTGCAGATTCTTCAAATATTTCAGGAAATGTCTTATTCACTGGTTCTGAAGTGTGAAAACTAAGTAAGGAAGTTGGAGGGAAAAAATTAATGCCTCTATGCGCTCATATGAGGAGGTACAGACAACATGAGGACATATGGTGCTCCAGCAGGACAGGATAGGCTAATAAACCCTAAAAAAAAAAAAAAAAAAAAGGTACCTGGAGGATTTAGCAGAAGATGTGTTCATCTGTGGCCGGGAGCCTAAGCGGCAAAATGGTCTGTGTTCTCTATATGGGAAAGATGACATAGTGTCTCTCTCTCATGTCAGATACAACCGTGACCCATCGAGTTTGTGTATGTGGAAGACGGTGGATGGCGCTTTTCTTCCAGTGTGCACGAGCAGCAGATTGAAAAGATGTGGTTGTTTGGTTTCATGTGTCTCAGAGGAAACTGCACATTATCTCTCGCCCTGGCTGAGGTGTGGGAATTGTAAGGCGACCGAATAAGGGGTTATTGTGTTGGGGTGTAGCACAGCTCATGAGATGTTTATGCCCATGGTCAGTACTTGTCTCAGAAGGTCACTATATCTACAATCACTGCAGTGATCTTAAAATATTTATTGTGTTTTTAAAAACAGTAAGATGTATTCATTATTCAGTCTTAGGAATATGGAAGTCCTCTAGGCTACCCTTGAGATTTCACGGCTCATGAGATGTGCGAAAATGTTTTGTCGAAGAACTTTCTGAGAAAAAGGCCTCAAATGTTAACACACATTTTAGAAAGCCAGGAGCTACACAATACAGACCACTGCTCAATATCTTGCATTTCTTTGGTGTGGCTTATTAATCTATTCACTGGAACCAACCCTGTTCCAGCACGACAATGCTTCTGGTCCACAAAGCGAGCTCTATGAAGACGCAAGGCTGGAGAGGAAGATCTCGAGTGTTTCCTGCACAGAGCCTGGTCTGGTAGTGTAGACAAACCAGGTCGTAATATATCTTAACTGAAGAGATACTGACCTGCTCTTTGTAAACAAAATGAATTCAACAGACTTGGACAAGAGCATGTAAACACTATCATGTAATACACCCCAAATCATTGAATCCAGGTGTTGTTTTTCAGGGGGCTTGGCCCGAAGGAACTCTTTGGAGTTGTCCCGCCCTTTGCAGTTATAACAGCTTCAATTCTTCAGGGAAGGCTTTCCACAAGGATTAGGAGTGTGTTTATGGGAATTTTTGACCATTCCTCTAGAAGCACATTTGTGAGATCAGGCACTGATGTTGGAAGAGAAGGCCTGGCTCACAACCTGCATTCCTAATTCATCCCAAGGTTGTTCTATCGGGTTGAGGTCAGGACCCTGAGCAGGCCAATTCTGGACATCCATCCAGAGTTGGAGAAAATATTGTCTGGATCCATTGGACAGCATTTATTGATAAGAAGTAAAAACAATTAAAAAAAGAAAAAAAAACAACAGAAAATCTTTTAATACTAATGAAGCCATTCGAGTGCATGTTTTTCAATGGCAATCACAGTGAAACTAGCCAATCAACTGGTGTCTGTGCAACTGACCTCAGCTAGCTAGTTGGTAAAAGGTGACAAATGACTAACGGCACCAAATATTATGACTGTATTGTGAAAGAAAATCAAATTGAACAACTGATTCCCATCTCAACCACTGATGCCAATGTAATCCAGATAAACCTAGACTTGTTTAGCTCACACATTAGGCTACTTAATCGTTCGGCGGCAGAAGAACCGAGGGACAGGCGCGTTTTTACAACCAAATCCGCCGGCAAACAGAACAAAGCCTCTAAATCTCAACAAACAGAGGTTTTTGGTATTCCTCCTGGCGAAGGAAGAAGCGTGTCCTTTGAGAGATACTCACGGTTATTTTGATGATGTCGTAGATGAGATAGCGTGGGATTGGCTGGCCGTTCACTTTGTCAACGATCATCTCCTGTTGGAGAGACAGAAAGAGAAACGGAAATGTGAGAAACAATAAAAGTGTGTGTGTGTGTGTGTGGGGGGGGGGGACAGCTTATGATTCTATGCACATCTTAGGGCATTCTCTTTTATTTGAGTATAGAAAAAAGACTCAGAAGATGGAGAGAGAGGTGAGAAAAAGAGCAAGTGTGTGTGTTTGAAAAGGAGAGATCGAGAGACAAAGAGTGAGAGATAAGGTAGGAGACTACTCAAATTGAGGATATCGCTTTTCAAAACGGTTCAACGAACCACAGCTTAACGTGGCATACAGTGTGAAGTGTCAAGTTCTCCGTTGTGATTGTCACAATTATTTCCCTGCCTTCGCAGTAGGACACTTGTTACTATAGACAGGAAGCAAGTTTCTCTGTCTGGAGGGCAAGAACTGAAACACATGAAATACTGTTGGATCAAGTGCACCAAATCAGTTTCTATTGCTTCTGTAACTCAAAGCTGTTTGGAAAAATAACTAAAAAAAAATAATAAAGCAAATATTTCTGCAATGAATAATTTTGCTGTGGTACACAGCTTCGGGGCAGAAAAGCAGTCTGAGAAAAACAGCGAGGGACAGGAACTGATCAAACACAAATAAATAAATAAACAAACAAAAGATGCACAATCCCCTCCAAAAGTATTGGAGCCCCAAAGCCAATTCCCTTGGGGTTTTTTTGTTGCCGGTTTTCCTTCGGTGACCAAAAATATTGGAACACGTGACTGACAGGTGTTTCTTGTTACCCAGATGTGTCCCGTCAGACTGATTGTTTAAACCACAAATAACTCTTACTGTCTACTTCAGGTTCTCCTGGGAAGACTGACTTGGTTGTTGAAAAGGATAAACCAACATGAAGATCAGAGAGCTGTCTAAGGGAGAAAAGCAAGCCAATTTGGAAGCTGAGAAAAGTGGGAAAGTTAACCAAAGGTATTGGAGATGCAGTCCACTCCACGGCAGTAAGAATCCGAAGATCACTGAAAATACATAGAGGAGCTACAAAAGTTCTGGAACCAAGCTGAACCTCCAAAGCCAAAGGTGATGGAAAGACCAAAGCCAAGCTCATCTGTGAAACATGGTGGTGGTAGCATCATGGGCTTGCATGACTGCTTCGGAACAGAGTCGTAAATCTTTTCGTTTATGATTTAGCTCATGATGGCAACAGAAGTTTACAGAACAATTCTGTCTGCCAGTTTACAGAGAAATGCATCCAAATGAACCGGGCGAAACCTTTTCATGCAGCGAAACAATGATCCAAAGCATACTGCCAACTCGGCACAGAGCTTCATCGGAGAGAAATGTGGAAATTCTGAGACTTGCCAAGTCAATCACCAAACCTGGACTGAGTTCAATAGCATTTCAACCTTCAGACTGAAGGAAGAAACCCACCCAAAACAAAGCTGTGATAAAAAAAAATAAAAATAAACCTGGAAAATGCAAGACAAAAGACAGTTTGATCATGTCATTGAATCGCAGGCTTTGATGCAGTTGTTGCAAAGAGCTGAGAGCTTGGTTATAAGATGAGTGAGCCTATGTCAGGAAATTATGCACTGAAAAATGCAAGTCTGGTGACTTCGAACCAGTGGCAGCAGGAAGCCATTACGCACATAGTGTGGGTCAGCAAAAGCAGCAGCTGGGCTCTGGGTCTTCCAGAACATCTTTGGCTCACACAAGCTGTTATTTGGACTGCTTAATACCGGTAAAATGAGCTCCATTAGTGCTAAGGGGAATATTCAAGCATAGCTCATACACTGGAAAGGAAGGATGTCTATATTTAAAAAGACCTCTGATTACATCAAAATGGCCTGCTTTCTCATCTAATGTGGAGCATGTGACCTCACATCTGAGCCATTTAACTGGGATGTCTGAAGCACTCCACAAATTTCATGTGAATCGAAGCCACCCATAATCCAGCCTTGCCAGCGAACTGAGTCAGATTTCTGATTAGATCACAAATTTTTTAATCAAAAACATATGCAGTTAAGAGAGCACAACTGGCTGCGCTGCCTGGGCTGGAGGGACTTAATACTCGTACTCTCTCTCCCACTGTCAATCACAGCAACTCAGTCCAATCACAGATGTATGAGGAAGAGGGCAGACAGTGATTTCTCTGAGTGTGTTGCAATGCCTAGTGATGCGACAAACAAAAGCATGTGTAGGCACTTAACTATACAGATACACAACACATACACATCCATTCAACTAAAAAGTTTTATGAAAGGATTCGAAAGCTTTTCAGTCCTGTCAAGATTATGGAAATTAACACAAACTGAAAGATATTCTGAGAAGCTTGCAATTTTTCAGATATTCCAAAGAGTCCTGTGTGTAATTTCGCCAATTCAGGCAGCTTTTGAAGTACTTCAATAGGCAAAAGCATTTATGACCACTATGATCACGAAAAAAAAAAAACCTCCTAAAAGGACTGAATCTCACAGGGCTGCACACTCACCCCATCCAGCAGTGTGTTGGAGAGGTGAGTCCTCATGTCCTTCCTGTACGGGAACTCCAGGTTGGAGACGTGGAAGACGGAGTTGTCCCTGTCGATCATATACACCTCGTTTCTTCCATCGATCAGCATCATATACCTGCAGGGCATTGAAGAGATGCTAAGTAAACTACACACCTGAATTTATGGCTGTCTGGATTTGAAAAGGTTTTATATGAAAATATTACAGTTTCATGGCGTCACCGTGTTTATAAAACAAGCTGGAGGTGATAATGCTCTGCGTACAAAAGTCTCCATCACTATCGGTGTGCATTGCAGTGTTCAGCGCTGCAAAACCTATAGGTTTTAATTGATCAAATTTCTCAAAATCCCTAGAGCTCACAGACTTTTAAATGAAAGAAAGAGGAAAGAGGAACGTGTCGATACACTGCTTCCCTTTTTCTCTCTGTGAGCTAGACTTCATAAACCCATAAACATTTAAATAAAGACAAACAGCCTGAGCGAGAGTACAATGTGGGTTCGGTTGTGATGGCAACAGGCCAGAGCTGGGCCAATAAACCTGACACACGACTCCTGACTTTTATCTGTGCTTTGTTGAAATATAACGTCATTATTTTACAAATCGCTGAAGACTAAAGAGATATAAAACTACAGTAAACTTACTGAAAGGAAAAACAACACTCTTGGGACCGTGAGCACAGGCAGAGCTGTGTCCAATCATGAGACACAGGGTACAGTGTGATATTACAGTATGAACCAGTCAATGATGGATTTTAATCCAAATATATATCTGTTCTAGTCCTGTGGTTCAGAAAAGACAAAGAGCCAAGGGCTCCACAATTTTAAAGTCCTAAGCAGAAAAAGTTAAATTCAAGGAACTTGAGGTGTGGTTTGTAATATTGTGGGGATAAAAAACAAGGCAAAATATACATATATAAAGAGTCAGGGTGATGTGTGGAGGAATAATAATAATAATAAAATTTAAAAAAACTAAAGGAAGCATTCATTTCAGAGGGAACAAGATATTTCACACTTTCTCACAATTTCTCTCTGTTCATACTTTAAAATGAATCCTGGTTATTCATGACGTTGGACGCTATACATTCCTAAACCTTGGGTTAACCTTCTTCTTCTGTGCATATTTGCAACCATGATTGGATAAATAACGGCTTCCTTCATGCTTTCACGTCAGTGAGAAACACTGGCTTGACACTCAGTAATCTTTAAGAATTGGGACTAAAATTGGGGGGAATTCTTCTGTTCTTCTGATTTTGAAGTTTGTCATGTAATTGACCACGCGTTCACTGATGTCCAGCTTCTCAGACATTTCCTTAAAATACTCCGAACGTGATCCGGTTTGTCCCGAACATATGCTGCAACCACTGTTTACACAACACGTGGGTTTCTGTGACTGTACAAAGCACGTGATACGAGGTATGTGCGGTTTGATTACAGGATTGTCTGTTGCTAAGCATCTAACAGTATCGCTACATGGTTACAGACTGTATACCTTTTACACAGCAACGGAGGCTTAAAGGCGTCGCTAACAATAATTCAGGGTAGTGCTTCATAACCCCGGGGTAAAAAGCAGTGCTTCTAAACTCACGATCCTGTGTTAAATGCAGGGTTTTGAACGATGATAAACCAGGATTAAGCAAAGTGTGACAAGCCCTTGAAAGAACGTCTTACATTAAACAGGTTGTGTGTTCGTGTGGTCTGGTTATGAAAAGGAGATCGATGATTGACCACTCAGAATTGACCAATCAATCGTCTTAAATAGAATCAACATTTCATGTAAGTGGACTGTATTTTGGAACGAATTAAGGTATCACAAGATATAACTCACAATTTGTCCCGATATACCGATGTTTCACTTTAGATTTTGTCTGTAGCACGGCTCCTTCAGGACCATGGACAATTCCCAGAGCAACCCAGAGTCAGATTGTTACCATTACGTACATTTACATTTGCTAATTAATTACACAGGCACGGTTCTGGCATCTGTTTCGTGTGATTAATGGAAATTTAATCCTATTACACCAGTAATTACCTGGATCATAATAAAGACTGAAGTTCAGCTCGGTACATCTCTATCGTATAAGCACCCGAGCTCTTGCGTCTAGTGACGGACAAAAGCGGGAAAATATAAGCGATCGCCTTAATCAGAGCAATCCACTGCTCATGAGTGAGTCAGCGCTGTTTTCTTTTCCCGTCGCCTCTGAGACCTCCCGAAATGCTGCACTCAATTTTAATAACAGAAGCACGCAAAACTTCAATTTAAAGTATGTCTCCATCTCTCAAACTCACTCCCTCTCTCGCGCTCTCTCTCTCACACACACACACAGACAGCTTAACAATTCCAGGTGATGCATTCTGTTGCTTGTGGTATGGATGCTGGTGCCACAACGAGAAACAATTTCAGCTGATGGAGGTTTAGGTTTGAACTCACAACTTATAAGAGGTGTGTGTTACTATGCTCCATTAACACCAAGATGTGCGCTATAATGACGTCAAATGCAAGGGTGTTTTTTTTTTCTTCTTTCGGCCGAATCTCCATCTCTGTAGACCGTAAGTGATTTTTTATTATCTTGAAAGCTAATGAAAAAAAAAAAAAATCAGTGGTAAGACAACGGCTCTTTTACGTCAACCTGAAGAAAACATATGGCTCAAAGTATCAGGACTTTCCTCTTAGGTCTTGTTAAGGCTCTACTGACGTCACGTTTTAAGATCTGGACCTGTCGTGCTCGTGCTTTGGAGACTCTTGAACGGACAGATGGAGAGACAATCCAGAAAGATGGTGCCTCTGGTGCTGAAGATGAAGAAAAAATGACATGTGGCTGAATTATTTGCTACTAGACAAGACACGAGTTATTACACCATCTCAGATGTATACCATGAGTTGAGATTGGGGTTGGATTATTGGCCGGTTTGGTTTACTTTACAGCGAGAGAGAGAGAGAGAGAGAGAGAGAGAGAGAGAGAGAGAGATGCCTGTCGTTGACGTTTAAAGCCAACTTCCAATTCTGAAAAACGCCAAGACAACCACCAGAAGCTCTATTCCATCTTCCAGCTCACTCACCGAAAGATAAATAGTATAATTAACACATCCTGGACCACTCACAGTAATTAAGGCAGCAATTAGACTCATTACTGCACTTTGTCAAACCATTACAATCAGAAGGCGGACCAGGCCAAAAGGTCACACGTAAACACTGCCAGCTTTATAACAAACTCTTATCAACCTGATGTGGGGGTAAAAAGAGCTGCTTCAAAACTGAGAGATGCAAATGAACGCGAGGCTCTTGTTTCTCCGCCTGTCTGCTAGACTCTACATAAAAATAATTGGACATTTCTCACGCTGAGATTTGAAATGAAAATAGCTTTAAGGTTAATTGAATTATTTTTAACGTCATTAGCCAGGCCAGTGGACAAGCTGAACCTCCCTTGTGCTCCATGTTTTGGTTGCCTGGAAACCTAATTGGCTAGGTTAAAAAACGAAAGCTAATGCCATTAAGTGTGGCAAGCTAGTCAGCTAGCTAAGTCGAAGCTTTCTTTGCATCTTCGCATGCAGCGTCTTTATTTCGGCTCAGCGGCTGTAACGGCACTGCGTCTTGTGCTAGAAGGGGAGGGCTTCGCTGGACTTTAATTTTCTCGGTTTCTTACACAAACGCAGCAACCGAAATCAGCATAAAAGAGATGAACAGCAAATGAACAGGAGTCCGTAGTGTTAATCAAATTCTTGCCTTAATGCAAGAAAAGAAATTTCCTCCTGTTTGGTTGTCCATGTTTTTGTCATGTTCCACTCCACAGTGAAGGTTATCATATGAAGTTCATATGAAAGTAAACACTGTAGCTTTAAGAATTTTTCAGAAGCATTTCTCGATTTCTGGCGCAATATATTAGAAACGTTCCAAAGAACAACATAGAAATGAAGAGATGCCCCAAGTTCATAAGCAGCTAAAAAAGTCATCTTCAACCACTACAATTCTGTGTAAGATTATCCAACAGAGGGAAAAACACAAGTCTCACACTTAAAGCCAACGTAGTCCTGACTCATTTTATATCAGGCTCACGGCCATGAAATAATTTGTTTGTTTATACTGATTAAAAATGTCTCGCGAGTCGATTTCCATTAAGCCGGTGAACTGGTAAAAAGGCTAAAGAATGGACGTTGCATCGTGTGAGTTTCCACATGCCTGCACATTCACGACTCTCAATAAATCATCTGTGCACGGTTACTGAACCGAGGAGAAAGTCACGATATTTAGTGCATCAGATGCTGGGATTCATTCCAAGTAGCCATTTTGTTAAGCATTTTGAATGAAATTAAATTCAAATGAACATAACGCAGCTACGTTGAGCTGCGTTTAAGTCATCCGTATGATCAGTAAAGAAGAAATGAGTTGTTTATCTATCTGCTTCTACAATCAGAATGTCATTTTTGAGAATTAAAGCTTTACATTTAATGACCCAGGATGTTACTCAGTCAGCAAAGTCACCATCGATCTAAAACAGTCTGCTGCTTTTGTGCCAAGAAAAACATTTATGCAGCTTCATTATCCTGCACAAAGGCAGCACAGAGGAACAGACAGACGTTCCTTTTCTGGTTATTTGGGGTGTCGGCTTCCCAGACGTGTTTTTGCAGCATCGATAGAGCCGCTGCAAAGGTTTTTTGGTTCATCTTGTTTTCATCTCTGATTAGTTGAAATTAAAATCATTCGAATTTCCTGGCGGTTGACTGAATCTGAAAAGTCTTGATCGATGAGTATTCATCAGAAACGCCGGTGAGAAGATGAACGTCACATTTAGTCGGAGCCTTAGATTCTATATTTAAAGCTTTACTGGCAGAACCGTGAAGGGAAAACACTGCTCGTTCTGATACATACAAGAATGTGGTGATATTACCAACAGCAAAGACCACAGTGGAGGACTGAGGACAGAATCATATCCAGGTCGATAACACTTTTCAGAATCAAACAGGAGTATAAAATGGGAAAATACTGCAGCATGACCTCAGAGGGTTCACCGCAAAACACGGACCTCAAAGCAGAAAGACCAGGTTATCAAACAGGAGTACACACAATCATCCATAACATTATGAAGTGAATAACACTCCTCATCATGGCACCTGTTAGTGGGTGGGATATATTAGGCAGCAAGTGAACATTTTGTCCTCAAAGTTGATGTGTTAGAAGCAGGAAAAATGGACAAGCGTAAGGATTTGAGCGAGTTTGATGCAGGGCCAAATTGTGATGGATAGACCACTGGATCAGAACATCTCCAAAACTGCAGCTCTTGTGGGGTGTTCCTGGTCTGCAGTGGTCAGTATCTATCAAAAGTGCTCCAAGGAAGGAACAGTGGTGAACCGGTGACAGGGTCATGGGCGGCCAAGGCTCATTGATGATGGGAGCAAAGGCTGGTCCGTGTGATCCGATCCAACAGACGAGCTACTGTTGCTCAAACTGCTGAAGAAGTTAATGCTGGTTCTGATAGAAAGGTGTCAGAATACACAGTGCATGACGGGTCAGGGCTGTTTTAGCAGCAAAACAATATTGACAATATTAGGTAAGTGGTAATGATGTTATGCCTGATCTGTGTATAAAATGAGAAAATACTGCAGCATGACCTAAAAGGGTTCACTGCAAAACATGAACCTTAGAGAAGAAATACCAGGTTATGCTTTGATTAAAACATCATAAAAGAGATCACTAGGGATGATTTTGTCTAACATCTAGGACTTTTTACACTATGTTTTTTTGATTCCTACGTTCTGTAAAGCTGCTTTGAGACGATGTTCATTGTTAAAAGTGCTATACAAATAAAATCAAATTGAATTGGGCAGTTGTATAATAAAGAAAATCCAGCTGGCTGGAAATGTTGGGCTGACCAATTTGAAGAGAATTTTTCTGATTGAAGTTGGATCAGTCATCTTTACGGACGTAATGCCAAGCAGGGCGGATTCCGAAGCGGAAAGATCCACGGGGAACCATCAATCCTCAAGTTTTATTACACAAAGCTTCACCCTGGAGGAGGACACCGATACAAAACAAACGACTGAGATGATCGTGTAGACGTGTGCCAGCTGCGCAGTGATGTGCGGACCAACCCACAGCGAGTTATTTCAAAAGAACTGCTTACATCAGGTCTATACTAGTGATACTAAAGCTCTGTTTAAGATGCAAGCTTTTGTCGAGAGATTTTTTTGTTCTCTGTTGCTTGTAACACATCATTTGTAGACCACCATTTGTTCAGGGGAATTATGAGACTCGCAAGAGCTTCGAGTGACTGACCATATGCATCCCTCGCATGATTATATAATCCAGAATAATCCGTGTCTACTCCCAGGTCTGCTTTTCGTAAGAGTCTGGCTTTACTTCTGCTCCTCTGGCGATATGGGAGAAAGAAAAATGCAGGGGTAGGGTGTTGGTCTAGTCTCCGTAAAACAGTACAATCCATCCTGCAGTTCGGAAATACCATGATATACCATACAGATGTTTGATATCTGGACAGCATTGGTTCTAGATTGGTGCAACAGGATGCTGTTTCAATCGAGACATCATATCCTGACAATTGCTCCGTCAAGCAGCAGGTCAGCTGAGGTATGTGGAAGAAGGTGGATAGATGTGTCAAGTTAGAGCACGAGCAGTTCTTTAGAAAGACATGGTACATGGATTCAGAGGAAGCATGCAAGACCTCACACTAACTAGTGGGTGAGAATTGGAAAATGACCACTAAAGGACAGCGGTATCGCAAGGTACGCGTCCTCCTACGCTTAGGAAGTTCCATCATTTTTCTCAGCATGATGAATATACCAGATTCTGTGCTAGAATCACGGATCTGCTTGCAATCTAGGGATTCCTGAATGATATGGCATCCCAGGAGCTTAGTTTTTTTTAAAAAAATACAATATCATTCCATAATAATTGAAATATTACACAAGTATTAACACTGGCAAGGAAAAAAAAAAAGTTTTCGACATTCTCTCAGCATCTGGCATGAAACCACTCTCAATTTTTTTTTCCTTCTAATCACACACATGGGTTTCTTTCACAGCGTCCCTCTGTGATCTGGTGGAGGAGGGGAAAAAAAAAAGCTGCAGCAGCTGCTCTAAAAGAGGGCTTTTAGAGGGAGTGGAGCTTAGGCCTGTAATCTCATTGCTGCTATTACAGCGAGCACACTGCACTCCACACTTCCACAAAGTTACCCAGAGATCGATAAGAGGCGCCGATGTCTAATCCCATAGTACAGACGACCAAAACGCAAGCAAGCGAGACCAGACAGATGTGCGGGGTCAATGAACGCAGTTCTACTTGTTTGACCTGCGCGTTTGTTTTATTAGCCGAGCGCTAACAGCTGATGTCTTCACCTCATGACCGTGATCTGCACAGTCACTGGGTGAAGGAAGTCAAGAGGTGGAGTCTTTCAGGAAATAATGCTTGACGCAGCAGATTATTATGCGGCACTAAGAGGAGTGTCGAGCGATCCTCACCCTCTCACAAATGATTTGTTAACAAAAGAATACAACAGTAATCTCAAGGTACGTCCCAATCTTCCACCCTACTGTGTAGTATGGATAGTGTGAGTAGTGTGTTTACGCTGTACATTCCAACAAGTACCTGGATGATGCAACTGAAAAATATTGGAATGCTGGACACTTCATGCACTCAACCCTTTGCTTATGTAACTAGAGAGGGGCGGGGCTACCTTTCTGAGATGGCCGACAGCACTCTTTTGGACCAGACATCTTACAAAGGTCTTTTAAATTAGCCCATGTTGTGTGATTTGTTTTTGAACATTCTCTTTATAGAAGAAGAAGCCTAGAAGACATCTTCATTATTGCCACACATACATTACAGCACTCTTTTCTTCACATATCTCAGGTTTGGAGGTTTCTATGATGCAGCGCCCTAGAGCAGGGGTCAAGGACCCACCAGTGGCTTAAAATCCTGACGTTATGATCAACAACCTAGAGGCTTGACCACTTAAGCTACAACTGCGCTCAATAACCAAATCTAGTGGCATTGTTTTACATGCGTTTGACATCATGTCATCGATTGCTACACGGCTTATATAAGCGGTTAGCAAAAAGCGTTAGTGTTCCGTTGGAGACAATGCTATCTTTCTAAAATTCATACACTTTGAGTCATTTGAGACGCAGCTTCATTCTCAATAGAGAGCGGTAACAATGCTTTGAGTGATCCTCATCTTATTCTTATTTAAAAAGAAAGTTTTATGAATCATTTACATACTGCATGGCAAGATGACTTCACAACAAAAGCTGAATTTCTGATGCTTGAGTAGTATCCTACGGAGGTTTTAAAGCAGCATAAACTATAGTTATAATGATATAAAATTAGAGGAAAATGTATCGATGGAGCAAACAGAAGCTGAAGGCCAGGATGATGTCCTGCTGCTTCTCTCTCATGTCCGTGACTTCGTGTTGCTCAATTCGACAGAATTTAACCATGATTACAGATCAACCTCAGTCTCGTCCGTCTGTTACGCGTTTTGTGCAACAAAATAAAAAACCCCAAAAAAAACCCAAAATGTCTGCCTGGGGCTAGAGATCTAAGATCACTGTATTACTACATGACATTGTTTCTACATCAGTTGGTGTGCTAACTGCGTGCCCACAGGGAAACAGTCGGCATTTTGAACGTGATGAGTTCTACTGCTCGGGAAAGGAGCCCGAGCGTTCAGTGTCCCTGCTGGAGGCATAAATAAGCGTACGTGCTCATGTGGCAATAGCGCTATTCAGCAAAGCCGCAATATTGAGTTAAATAGGGGGTGAAACTCGGGACCATTGGGATAATAGTTCTATGAGAAATTATACAGTTGAGAATTTTGCATCTGAAGATAAGAAGAGAGAGACGGGAAAATTTGCCGTGACTGGAATGTCTGTAAATTTATTGGATAGTGCTGTACTTTCTCTATTCCTCAGGGAGCTCAGTGGTTGTGTGCTGCTACAGTAGCAATGGTGTATTAGGTTATAACCATCTAAACATAAGGAATAACAAACAGACATATACAGTCTCAAGGACTTTATCCTAAAAGGTTAAAGCGCTGCTGCATCAGTCTCTAGAGACTAATCCCCAGTGCACTGCAAATCAGCAGGCGGTTAAATAACGCTGGAAGTGATGCAAAAAAAAAAAAAACGTGCTGATGAAAGTAGTTGATTAAAAATATTTTCATTATACATACTAAATTCCAGGTGGAGTGTTTAAATCCCTGAAGAGGAATTGCAGCAGGCTTAAAGACGCTGTCTGATGTGCCAATAGCTTGGAGTCAGGCAGCTGTTGCTTCCCAAACTCCCCGCAGCAAGGTCTATCTACTACTGAGAGTGCAATCAGATCTGAGCGATGCAGCACGAGTGGGACAGAGGAGAACCGAATACTCGCCTGATCATCGTCCTTTCTACAAAGTGCAGGGGAGAGCTCCAATCAAGTGAGACTGGGTAGTGTACCAGTAAGCACGGTTAGCCTCTCAGCGACCTCATTTCCTGCCATCACCTCCTGTCGGTTACAGATTTGTCATTTAGCTAATAGGATATGACGGAAGCTGTCGGCGAGTCAACCCTCACGGTTAAACACATGGTGAGAATATAAAACGATGCTAACCAAACTTTCTAATTTTGTAGTGGATGAAAATAAATTCTCCTTTAATACATCCCGGGAGTTCACAATGATGTGCAATGCTGCAGGACCGTCCAGAGCTCTGTATCGTGATGCTCCCACCACCATGCTTCAATACAGGATCGTAGACGCAAATTCTTCTTTCTCCAAACATGATGAAATGAATTAATGGAGATCATTACTGTGTACACCGATCAGGCATAACATTATGAGCAGTGAGAGGTAAAGTGAAAAATGGACAAGTGTAAGGGTTTGAGCGAGTTTGATGAAGGGCCAAATTGTGATGGCTAGACGACTGGATCAGAGCATCTCCAAAACTGCAGCTCTTGTGGGGTGTTCCCGATCTGCATTGGTCAGAATCTATCAAAAGTGGTCCAAGGAAGGAACAGTGGTGAACCGGCGACAGGGTCGTGGGTGGCGAAGGCTTATTGATGCACGTGTGGAGCAAAGGCTGGCCCGTGTGATCCGATCCAACAGACAAGCTACTGTTGCTCAAATTGCTGAAGAAGTTAATGCTGGTTCTGATAGAAAGGTGTCAGAATACACAGTGCATTACTGATCAGGGCTGTTTTGGCAGTAATGGGGGACCAACACAATATTAGACAGGTGGTCATAATGTTATGCCCGATTGGTGTGGTTCACTGCTTATTGTTCCTTTGCTACTGCTGTGTTGTGGTTCTATGTACTTCTGTTGATAATTCTGTTCACGGTCTATAATATCGAACCGATTGTGCAGCTGAGGGACGTTTAAGGACGTGCTACATCTCTGTAGCTTCTTCCATTCTCAAAGAATCGAATCGCTACTAGTAGTCATGTGAAATCTTCCCAACCGATGGCAATGTGTTTAACAAAATTATATTTTTCCTACAGCATTCGTAACTCGTGTTCATGATGAAACATTTTCACAAGTACAAAAAAAAAAAAAAGGCAAAAGAGGTTGTGTGTACATTTCCTCTCTTACTATACTGCTTTTTTCATTCTTGATTGGTTCTTATACTGTGCATCTCTCTGAGTGGCATTTTGAGTGGCAGGAAACAAACCAGAGGGGAAAAAAAGAAAACCCCTCTAGGGAAAATGCTTCCTCCGGAGACGTTCACATATTTATAAGTAAAAGCACAGTCGCAATTCAAATTCATTCACATGAAAACTAAAACCGACATGGTGCATGAACTATAAATAGCCTTTAATGGTTAAATTATTGCCCAGGTACTTAAAGGCCACGCGGCCTCAAAAGACTTACACTCGTCCAGGCAAAGCTAGCAGTGTATAATTTAACAGCGTTACAGATGACTTAAGAGGTTAGATTTTATTAATCAGTATGATGCATCTGCTCATTAATAGCAAGCAGGGGTGATTAGGAACAGAGCTAATCTCTTCAACAGGAAGCATACGAGTCTCTGCTAGCTGAAATGTGTGACCTGGGGAGGGAAAGCAGGCCCGAAGGCCGCTGGGTCTAATGAAGCTCTGAGTCTCTGATCTGCACCGTGATCTTCCCTCATTTGTGAGTAGAGCAACTGGGGGAGGAAAAAAAGACCGCTAAACATTGGCGTTCGATATAAAATTGAAGAAGCAATCCATGGGAAAAAAGGCATATCTATTCAACGTTTTTGAGACTACAGACACTCAAAAAAACATTACGTCCTCGCTAACAGTTATTCACCACCGCGTCTCGCGCACGCTCTGAATGAAGCCACGCCACGGGTCCATTTCCATAATGCGCGGCATAATGTTCTCAAATAGGCCAATTATTTCTCACAATAAGAAAGCCACTTTCCAAAATGGAATGGAGGCCATCTCTCTCTCGGTGCATTTTCCATCATGTAAGAGAGGCGACATTGTTCTCAGTCCGTGGGGAGGAGGCTACAGCTCATTACAGGCTAATCCCACCGCTCGCGACCTCACATTTCGACAGCACGCGTTACTGCGGCTTCGTCCGCGCTCGGGATATTCCCTGGGAACATGTTTTTCTGCAAACACACGAAAGCTTCGTTGCCCCGATGGCCAAAAACACATTAGCCGTCTTTACACCCCATTCACCGACTCTAAATAGAAAACCTCAAAAAGGGCACGCTGCTTTACCCGCACTGCTTTTATTCTGGTAATACACAGCTGTTTAAAGCTTTCCTCAAAGCACCGGGCTTTAATGCACACTGACGCCTAACCTTTCTGCTCTGCGTTACATCTTCATCTCGATTAAAAGCAACGTAAACAATATCTATTTTTTTTAAAAAGCCTTGATACATCTGGGAATCGTTATAATGCCATGTAGATGTGGACTGAATCGTGCTAATCGACGGTTTTTCGTTGTCAAATAACATGAATATTGTTACCATAGCAACATGTATGATAATTCTGTATTAAATCAGGACAAGCCCATTCCTTATGTGGGCTTGAAAACTTAGGGGTGCGTTTATTTATAGTTATATAGTTAAAACTTATGGATGTTGTACATGGAGAACCTACAACACCTTAGAAACTAATCGGAATATCATAGCAACCACCCAACAACCAAGTGGAGTAGGATGCCAACATTTTACGGCTTTAATCTTATATGACGTTTTTAACCTTTAATCATTTTTTTTTTACCATGAAATTCGGCAAGAATTTATCCAAAGTGGACATTTTCCCCACAGAGAAGACACAGGGGTGCGTTACTTACAGTCGTTCAGACAAACCCATGGGAGCTACAGACCTACAGAAAGGTGATTATTATGGGGTGCACGCAGAATCTAGCAACCCCCTAGCAACCACTTGGAATATCATATCAACCCCCTAGCAACCAAGTGGAAAAGCATGGCAAGATTTTAACGCTTTGAACACGTTTTCCAACTTTTGACTCTTTAAAATTATTCTTTTTTTTCTTTTTTTTTAAGCCACTGGCTTCAAACAGCAGAAAAACACAAAACTTTCTATTTTTCTGAAAGGCAGCAGGTGTGATCAGGAATCCAGACACTGTCTGATTTCTATTGTCTCACTGATGCACAAAGGCGTTTCCCAGCAAACAGGAGAGCTTCCAAAGCCAATCACGGCTGATTGTTTGGCTCGGATCGAGCGGGGCATCTCCGTCATGCTGGGTTGAGGGGGCAAAGGTGACCAGGAGTCAACCAACGTGGGGGACATTGGCTATTGTGATTCAAAAAGACTGGAGCAGCATGTTGTGTTTAGTCCTGTGGCTTTGAAATCGCTGGTCGTTCAGGGTTGGATGCACTGAAAATGTAATGTTAAGCAATACTGAACTGTATTTTGATGCTTTCAGAAAAAAGCAACAGCTAGAAGGAAAATAAATCACATAGTAGAAGTTTCTATATGGAGAGACATTTCTAATAGAAGCATCTACAGCATCTCGCATTGTCTCCTATTTGAAAATGTGAGGAAAGCATGATGTCTTCCCTAATGCCGGAAACATCGAAAATCATTTTAAATCTTTTTAGATTTAAACTCATGATAAGATGCGGAAAGAAATCTTGGAGATCTTTTAAATTCCTTTCTTCTCACATCTCTGTCGTGTCATCATAGCCCAATCGATTGTACTCTACTGCCCATGGTTATTTTTTACCTGTCAAATCAGTGGCAGACACCTTGACATGAGCGTTATCAACTATGACAGATTTCTTTTCCATCTTTTTTGCTATTAATATTATTCTGAAATAATTATACAGGAGGGATGTTTCTGTTTCAGTATGGTCAGATACGCAGATATCAGACAGGTGTCTAGTGGAGGTGAAGCAGCAGCTGCAGCCACGTGAGAGCTTCGTGGAGTCAAAGAGGCCTCGGATCTTTGCGGGGAAGGAGTGGGAGGATGTGAGCTCGGCGTTCTCCGGTGCTAATGAGCAACGCCTCACCGGGAACATATTAAGCACCATTTCAGATCGATCGCAGCGGGGCCGGCGTTATGCTCCCTTTTACCTACGGCTTTGTTCTCCTGCTTCTGCCATTAGAGTAGTGATGCCAGAGGACAGCTTTCCTTGCTGATTTAGAAGAGAATGAGTGTGTGTGTAAAAAGAAAGACAGGGTGGGTTCTGTCTATTTATATAAAAGTTGCACAGTTCAGACAATAACTCAAGGTTACATTTAAAAAGAAAGAAAGAAGAAAGTAATATGATACAACCCAGTATATTTTTCATTTTTTTTTAAATAGACTTTTCCTTTATATTAAATAAATAAATATTTTAGAAATCAGAAAGCTTAAATCGTACTAAAATATTTGTTATTTCTAACTGATTAATTATTGTTATTTTTTTAATTGTTTATTAATTTAATTAATTATTATTGTACTAATTATTGTTATTATTTCTTAACATATATAATGCCAATATATAATACTTAAATAATACTTTAAAAATAATATACTACTACATCTATAATATAATATAATATAATATAATATATAATGTAATAATATACTTAACATTGAGTGTTTAATCCTGCCCACTTTAAACTTGAGCGTTTAATCCTGCCCACTTTAAACGTTGTGATCTACGTTGCTCCTCTATGCATCCAGTTCGAAATGCGTGTTCATTTTTGCTCACGACCGAAGAGACGAACACAGCGTCGTGATTTGTAAATCAGACGCGATCCGTTTTAAAAAAACGGCATTCCGCTGGAACAGGATTTGAGATTTTCTCTCTGCCGGCTGACAGACAGCAGTCTGTGCACGTGTTTCGCTCTCGCCAGTGAACGAGTGCACCTATCTGTAAAATTCTCCAAGAGCTGCACCTCATGAAATATTCAGGCGTGTATTAAGGATGGAGCCGAGGGCCAGAATACTAACGCGGACACGCTGCTGCTGAGACGAGGCCTCCTGCGAATGCAATTTCTCGTTCTTACTTAAAAAGAAAATAAATACATTTAATTAAATTAAAAATCAATGTTAAAATATTTAACATAAAATAAATAACATTTCAAAATATATTTTTACATTTAAAGAAATTTAAATATTTAAATAAAACAAATACATTAAAAAAAAGAATCAAGGAAATATAAGGAGTTTATTTGAATTCATTTTTAGATGTAAAACATTTATTAAATTTATTAAATTTTGGATGTAAAAATATTTAAAATAAATAACATTTAATATATTTTTATTTAAATAAATGCAAATATTTAAATAAAATTAATAAAGGAAATATATGGAATAAATTGTATATATATATATATATATATATATATATATATATATATATATATATATATATATATATATCACCAACACTGTGTGATTGTTTTCAATGTTATATGTGAAACAGTGCTGCATGCAGAGTCACGAGAGAAAAGAGAGAGACTGCAAAAATTATAGCCAAGTGGGAGGAGGGACGTCATATGAACTCTCTCCTGTCAATCACAGGGAGATTAGCCAATCACTGGCGTCCTGTATGAGGAAGAGGGCTGAAAGCTTTATAAAGACGTTTCCATTGTATTATGCAGGCTGAATGTGTACTGTAAAGCTGCACTATAGAGGTGTAGAATTACCTTTCTCGCTCTTTCCATTAGTCACTTTCTGTCCTTCCATCACTTGATTTCTCCCTCCCTCTTTCGCTCACTGTCTTTCCTTCCATTGCTTACTGTCTCTTCTTCTTCCATCACTTGCTTTCTCTCTCTCCATACATCACTCGCTTTCACCACTTTTCCCTCCCTCCATCTCCCACTTTCTTGCTTTCAATCACTCATTTTCTTTCATTCCATCACTTGCTTCTCTCTCCTTCCACTGCTAACTTTCTCTCTTCTTCTATTACTTGCTTTCTCTCTCTCTCTCCTTCCATCATTTGCTTTGACCTCCACCATTCGCTTTCTCTTTCTCTGTACATTACTCCTTCCCTCCATCGCTCACGTTCTCTTCATCCATCCATCACTCATTTTCTCATTCATTCCACTGCTTCTCTCTCATTCTCTCTCCCTCCATCACTCGCTTTCTCTCCCTTAGTGGCTTTTTCTCTCCTATCCCTGGCTTTCTCTTCCCCTCCAGCATTTGCTTTCTCTCTCCTCCCATCACTCTCTCTGCACCACACATATTTGTCTCTCTGTGTCTTTTCTCTCTATCAGTCTCTATGCATCTGTCTGTCTCTTTCCATCTGTGTGTCAGTCTCTGCATGTGTCTGTCTATAAATCTTTTTGCATCTTGCTAAATCTCTTTTCATCACTTTATCTCTCTCTCTCTCAGCCGCTCTTCTCCTCTTTGCTCTGACAACCAGTGGCAGGCTTCAGGTCTCTGATTGTACACATCGACTCTCTCAGAGCTAATGAGTGACCATTAGGCAGTGTGGTCCTGTCTGGACTCTGTGTGTGTGTGTGTGTGTGACAAACAGCTCCCCACCATTAGGAGCAGGGCTGCTTCATAGCCGCCTAATGAAAGTCTATTCGATGTGTGTGACGGACGTCAGAAGAAAGTGAAGGAATCAGTGTGCGAGTGTCAAGCTTTTTGTGCAAGTGCGACTGTCCGAGGTTACAGTCTGAACACGTGTCCCACGCTTCTCTTTATTCTTTAGACAGAGAGAGCAGCAGAGCGAGAGAGAGAGAGAGAGAGAGAGAGAGATAAGACTCCATAAGAGCGAGCAGCGTCTTCAACTCCCGGATAGTTTCATTTAAGCTGAGCATGTCATTAAAGTTAGCAGGCAGTGCAAAGCAGTGTGTCTGGCTGGAAACAGAAGAGGACAATTTTCTTTGCCAGACTGTCATCAGCCCAAACACTCCCTCTGGGTAAAGAACCGCAGGCTGGAGGAGCTGCAGCGACTAAACGCAAAGTCCAACACGGGACACAGGAATAAATTTGCAACCCAAAACATATGCTCGCTCTCAACACTAGAGATATAACAAATGGGCTTAAATTCCCGGGAATGACTTTAGTGCCAAGATGAAATAAAAGCTCAATTTTAATTCTGCATCTGCGTATGCAAGTCAGAGAGAAGAATCATGTGCAAACGTGGTACACAGAGACACAAACTGCGTCTGAAATCATGTACTGTCACAGTAACTACTGCTTTCGATTCAGCACCTACTGTATTCGATTCGGCACTTACTGCATTAGATTCAGAACCTGCTGCATTCAATTCAGTGCCTACTGCATTCTATTCATCAGCTCTTGAATTCGATTCAGTAGCTACTGCATTCAATTCAATAACTACTGCATTCAATTCAGCACCTACAGCATTCGATTCAGCACCTACAGCATTCGATTCAGTTGCGTTTGCTGCATTTGAGTCAATAACTATTGCATTCGATTCAGCACCTACTGCATTTGATTCAGCACTTACTGCATTCAATTCATCACCTACTGTATTAGATTCAGCACTTACATTTGATTCAGTTGCTACTGCATTCGATTCAATTTGCGTTCGCTGCAGTTGATTCAATAGCTATTGCATTTGATTCAGCACCTACTGCATTTGATTCAGCACTTACTGTATTAGATTCAGCACTTACTGCATTAGATTCAACACCTACTGCATTCAATTCAGCACTTACTGCCTTTGATTCAGCACCTACTGCATACAATTCAGCACTTACTGAATACAATTTAGTGCCTACTGCATTTGATTCAGTACTTACTGTTTCCTGCATTCGATTCAGCGCCTACTGAATTCGATTCTGTATCCTCTGCATTTGATTCAGTACTCACTGTTTCCTGCATTCGATTCAGTAGAAACTATGCTCGATTCAGTACCTCCTGCTCAGCCAGTTATACGATACATACTGATTAATACATGTGTGCAGCATGAATAAAATCTACCACCTACAACGTCATAAGTGCAAAAACACTGTCCACACCGACTACATTTGAAACACTGCAGCAAACTAGCTCAAAGAGTGTGGAATGATGGATATTTCATGCACTCAATATTTGCAGCTTAGGTAATGGAAAAGGGGCGGGGCTCCTAGCTATAGACAATGGACGAGGAAAAATTTTGACAACGGTCAGCAACATTCTGGTGGACAAGACATCTTACAAACATCTTTTAATTTAGCCCATGCAGTGCGAATTATTTTTCAACAATTTGCAGCAGGATGTCTTGGAGTCCTGAGTCAGATTGAAAGTTCCATTCACAGTGACTACAAGAGAGAGAGTGTGTGTGTGTGTATGAGCAGCTCACCGTGTTCCATCTGCCTTCCAGCTGACCTTGTAGCCATTCTGCTCCAACAGATGAATGTTGCGCCTGTCCATAGACACAGGCTGAGCCCCGGGGAAGCCAGACCTGACACACACACACACGCACTCTTACTTTTTTGTATTTCCATTCCATTTTAATGAAACACATTAACAGTTTCTTAAGGCTGAGCTGTCAAAATGTACTCCTCAAAGATTTTTTTTTTTCCATTTCATATCTGGCTGCGTATCCTAAATCAGCTAATCGTGCTGCAGCAGAGCAATTCATAAAATCCTGCAGATACGCGTTAACGACAACATCAAACCTCAGGAAGATGGAAAAAATTTCAATCTCGTTCTGTCACTTGTTCTGTGTACGACAGTCCCGGTGCCTGTGTTGAGAATTTTAGAAACAACATCTGAGCTCCTGGGATTTTCACACACAACAGTCTCTAGAGTTTACACAGACTGGTGGGAAAACCCCACCAAAAAAATAAAATAAATATAAAAAATCATGTAAGCAGCAGTTCCACTTGTGTGCCTAGAGAGGTTCAGATCAGTCTGAAGTGTCAAGAAGGATACAGAAACTCAAACAATCACTCTTCACAGCCATGGTGAGCAGAAAAGCATCTCAGATGGCATCAAATTCATTGATTCTATTAGATGCTGATTTTATTCCATTACTGATTTGATATTAATAAAACCCTACCTCTTGATGTGAATTGACCCTTTGCTGCCAAGACGAAAAAAAAGGCTGAATTATAATTCTGCATCAATGTGCGTTTGCAAGTCGGAGAGGGGAATCATGGGTAAACGTGGTACACAAACTGCATCTGAAACATCGCACTGGCACAGTAACTACTGCATTTGATTCAGCGCCCACTGCATTCGACTCAGCGCCTAATGCATTTGATTCAGCACCTACTGCATTCAATTCAGAGCCCACTGCATTCGATTCAAGGCTCCATAGATCCGATTCAGAGCCAAGTGCATTTGATTCAGTGACCACTGGATTTGACTTAGCGTTTACTACATTCTATTTAAAAGCTACTGCATTTGATTCAGCATTTACTGCATTCAATTCAGCAGCTCCTGCATTCGATTCAGTAGCTCCTGCATTTGATTCAGTGCAAAAAGTTAATTAAAAAGTTTTTTTTGTTTTTGTTTTAAAACCACCTCTAATTTCTACCTCTAACCGTGTCGCAACACTTATGCTCTTATTTCCACCAGCAGAAAGTTTTTAAACTGATATTTTTTTGCACTGGGTGGATAATGCTACTTATTTTAACGAGCAGGAGAAACGGACATCTGACCGAGGCATCGTTAGCTCTGGAGTCTGTCCCGAAATGTCGCCTCTAATCACGAGTTTGAGGCACTGCAGAAATATTTGTCCCTATTGTTCACCTCTCTAAATTAATCAACAGGAACTGGAGAGACAGGCTGGGAGACAAGCCGTTCTTATTGCACAAAAGAGCTGTCATTTCTTAAGCCTCCACTAAAACTTTTCGACAGTTCGCGAGACGTTTCTGTGGGACGGAACGAGAAAGGGAGCTATTTGCGGTTCTACAGTGCGTGGCACCGAACTTCACGCTGATGTAAGGCTGCCACAACCCCATCATGCCCTATAGAGATGTGACAGGGAGGCTTTTCCTGTTTAAAACGTGCCACTTAGGAGAGAAAAGTGAAGGTAAAACACAGTGGGTTTGATGGACAGCTTTACACACAGCTATTATCCTGCATGATTTGTGTTTGCGTGATGGGTCAAAATGAATAAATAAATAAATCACAGCCAATGAACTCATGCTTTTTTTTTTAAACCATTTACAGCTACATTTCACGTCCACGAGAATCACTTGTGTTATCAAAAAAGTTTGTTCCAAATTTCCTTGTTCAATAGCTGCTTATTTTTTAATTCACTGACTGCTCACTAACATTTCACTGACCTCTGCACTTATACAACAAACAGCTACAAAACTGGGCAGCAATGCTTTTTTTCCGAAAAGCTGAAACCTAATTAAAAGCAGGGTTTTACGAAGGATGGATGGTCACACAATCGCTACCTGAACTCTGGGTTCTGACTAGAACTTCTGACTCTATTGATTTTCCTGTTCAACAGACCCCTGATTTAGTGGTCTGGGTGTTGGAACTTGGGAAGTCGTTTAGAGTCATCTCTAAAATTTGGCCATTTCTGAACTCATTATTAATAAGGGTGTGTGTGATTTGTCCAATATCCGATCTGGAAAAAAGAATCGGAATCTGATTCATGTTTCGATCCTGAATGGGTAAGAGTATGAAATTCTGGCTTATGTGAATATAAAGTGTTTCTTCTCTTCTAATGAGCTTGAGCAGCAATGAAGCTGAAATGATGTGACACGACTGCTTGGCATATATAGTAAGAGCTGGAGCGACTGTTTAAAAGCATGACATTTTGGGAAAGATGATGCTAGATGCTTCAGAGGCGTAGGGGGATGGGGAAAGAAAGTTTTTGTAGTCTGTTATATTTGTCTTGTGTTCCTTGTAATGCTTTTGTAATTATCTCTGCCAACAGGTTTTGTGTATGAGGAGACAATGTAGACGTGTTGCTGTAATGTGAGCACTCACTTTTCCCACTCAGAGAACTCCTGACATTTCCGCTGAACCTGCCCTAGTTTGGGCTGAGTGGTCAACTGAGTCACTCCTTTCACCGAGACACCTTCCAGAAACACGGCGCCCTGAGAGAGAGAGAGAGAGAGAGAGAGAGAGAGGGAGAAGAGAATGGAAGAGGGGATAGAAAGAAGAGAGGAAAGAGAAAGAGGAGAGAGAGAGAGAAAGAGAAAGAAGAAGAGAAGGAAGAGTAAAAGACAGAGACAGGAGGGGGGGTGAAGAGTGAAAGAGAAAGACAGAGCGGAGTATAGGGACAGTGAGAAGAGACAGCCATTAGGTGGGGGGGGAGAGAGAGAAGAGAGAAGAGATTGGGGGAGAGAGAGAACAGAGGAAAAGGAGGAGAGAGAAAGCGAGAGGAGGAGAGAAAGAAGAGTGAAAGAGAGAAGAGAATGGGGAGAGTGAAAAGAGAGAGCCATGAGGGGGGGGGATTGCGCATTTGGGAGGGCAATGGGGGAACGATGGGGGGTGGAGGTAGGGAGGGAAGAAGAAGAGAATGGGGAGAGATAGAGAGAAGAGAGAAAAAAGAGAAGGAGGAGAGGGAAAGAAAGAGAGGGGGAGAGAATGGGGGAGAGAGAGCCATGGGGGGGAGGAGAGAGAGAGAATGATTTTAGGGGGAGGGATGGGGGAAACAATGGAGGGGGAAATGGGGAGGAGAGGAGAGAGAGAGGAGAGAGAGAGGGAGAGAGAGAGAGAGAGAGAGAGAGAGAGAGAGAGATGAGAGGAGTGAGGGGGTGAGAGAGCAACACTGTCAAGTGGAGGAAATAACTGATTAGAAACACCGTCACAGTCCTGATCGGAGTCTGAAATACCATCGTTTGCGTGTTTGTTTGTTTTTTTTAACAGCTTAAAAATGGTAATTAATCTCCAAATTTAATTTCTTTGGCTTATAAAAAAAAATGTTCTCAATAAAAAAATAAAAAATTCTATACAGCATGCCATGACCTCAGGATGATCCGATCCCTTTCGTCAGAAAAACTGCAAATGACGAGGAGGATAATCCACTTATCTGGGCGAAAAACGCAGGCCAAGAGCTTCACTATCAAAGCGAACCATATGCACAACCAACCAGTACACGGGGGTTAGCTCACACCCACCTCCAGCTCTCTCCTGAAAGCAGAATAAACGCTTTAAAAACAAAAAGACTCAAATTCATCGCTGTTAAAAGTTCAACTTAAGCCTTATTTTGTTTTTATCTTAATTCTGAAGCCATCCGTTCTGAGGCCAGGAGAAAAAAACCTACTCTTCCTCCACCGGTCAATCAAAGCGACACTAGCCAATCATATGCGTCTGTGTGCTTGCGTATGCAGAAGAAGGCAGACAGCTCTCTCTCTCTCTCTCTCTCTCTACAGCGTCTCTATTATTGTATGATTGAGAAAATCCGTAGATATTCAATCAGACTTCAGGTAAAAGTAGACTATCCAAGAATACATAAAGAAATAAAACTTAAAGCAGATCAGAGTTCCGAGCGACATGCCTGTCACAGCCTCCTACACACCATGCTGACATGCCACTTCAACTTCTCCAAGTGTCTCTTGCCAGGCAGGGAGAGGAAATGACTAGCACTAATCACCAGAAAAGAAGAAATAATAAAATAACCTGCGTCATGCTTGATTGGCTGTCTGAAGCCATCGACAGCCAGGGATATATACGGTGTCGTGATTTCAATGCAGGAACTACAGGGGATATCCTCGCTAATTTAACTTGTCTAACAAGACCGCTGCAGGAAGCTGCGGCAATTATCTCACACGGTGAAGTCTTCGTTACAGTCCTGAGGACCTGGATGGGAATAAAAAACCCTCACTTATCTCATCCTGCAGAACATTTTCTTTATTATGGTGCAGGGCTCAGAGCACCACGATGAGTCAAGAAAGGAAAGGAACGCGGTCGAGGGAAAAGGGAAAGTTGGGGGTGAGGTCAATTCTGAATTTTAGAAAGCTTTTAAAGCAACTGGACTTCCAGGTTCGGGAGAATGTGTTGCAGTGGATAGAAAAAGTTTACACACCCTTAACAGGTTTTAGGTTTCTAATGATGGAAATATAAAACCAAGAAAAAACATTCACAGGAGATCATTTTGCAATGAAAAACTTTGAATCCCCTGGCATCATACCCACTATGTCTGCTCTCTCTCCTCTGATTGGCTGCTAGACATCACTCGCTTCCTTTGAGCCTCGTCATGATGACTCAAAACCGATCAGGAACATCATATACACCGATCAGGCATAACATTATGAACAGTGAGAGGTGACGTGAAGAAGACTGATTATCATGGCACCTGTTAGTGGGTGGGATATATTAGGCAGCAAGTGAACATTTAATCCTCAAAGTTGATGTGTTAGAAGCAGGAATAATGGGCAAGTGTAAGGATTTGAGCGAGTTTGACAAAGGGCCAAATTGTGATGGCTAGACCACTGGATCAGAGCATCTCCAAAACTGCAGTTCTTGTGGGGTGTTCCCGGTCTGCAGTGGTCAGTATCTATTAAAAGTGGTCCCATGTGGTGCAGCCCATGTACACCCTTTCATGGAAACGGTATTCCCTGATGGCTGTGGTCTAACCATTCCTGAACCAAGCAAAAATTGGTTCAGGAAGGGTTTGATGAACACAACAACGAGTTTGAGGTGTTGACTTGGCCTCTAAATTCCCCAGATCTCAATCCAATCGATCATCTGTGGGATGTCCTGGACAAATAAGTTTGATACATGGAGCCCCCACCTTCCAACTTTCAGGACTTAAAGGATCTGCTGCTAACATCTTGGTACCAGATACCACAGCACACCTTCAGGGATCTAGTGGAGTCCATGCCTCTTCATATCAGGGCTGGTTTGACAGCAAAAGGGGGATGAACACAATATTAGGCATAATGTTATGCCTGATCGGTGTATATACAGCTGTTTGTCATACTGTTGTATATACACAACAGTGCTAGATCCAGATATAAAGGATCCTTTCGTACCACTTTATTAAAAAAAATCAATCAAAACTGTTATGAAACCCAGACACAATTAATTCATTTGAGAAACAAAATAAAAGTCTCACCAGTTTCAGTTTCTCTCGCTTCTTCTTGCTTGGATTAGAGCCCGATGAGCTCGGCCCGGAGTCCTGACCAATCACGTTGCCGTCGTCATCGACGTCATCGTTGCCGTCTTCGAAGCACCAATCGGGAAGCTCCGGGGCAGGTGGAGCGTCGTCTATGTCGCCGTAGCGACGGAAAAGTTCTTTCAGGTAGTCTTCTTTGTAGATGCCAGGAGAGCGAGCATGTGCGAATGCTGCCGCTGCGGCTTCGACGCTACAACGGGAAACAGTGTGGAGTTACCTCGAGTGCTGTGTTGCAAGATCACGTCTAGATACCTCGGTCAAAACTGCAATCCTATGTCCACAACGTTTCAGTGTGTTACCCGACCCGGGTACTACACGAGTGACAGCAGATGACACTCACGTGCTATATACACGCCTGATCCACAAATTAATCCCATGAAATTTATCCTTCTCATGTAATAGACAAAATACAACTGATATATTTTACATTTTAGATTCTGAAGCAAACGTTAACGTTATGTTCATATTATTGCTTTGATTTGACCGGTGTGTTTTAAGTGATGCATTTCTTGGGTTTCACTTATTTTTAATACCTCCCTTTTATTTCCTAAAGATTCCTGAAGTATAAATTAATCAAAGATTTCAATTTCTGTAATAAACCTCCACTTGAACTCCAAACCCACAGCCACATATCAGACCCGTGTCCAGTCCAGGACCGCAAAGTGTGAAAGATCTGACGTGGCGAAAACAATCGGATCTGCCGCGTTAAGGTAATAAACCCGATTTGTCTCACTTCAACCTGTGGACGTGAACACGAGCCTGGAGAGATTCCCATCAAGCCGTGACCTTCTCCTCAGCTGTCTCTCCGGGCCTAAATACATCAGCCTCTCACGGGTGGCTATGAATAATTCACGATGTGGCGCGAAGGCCTTGGAGAATCTCCCCATTACCTCTTCCTCCACAGAGAGCGGCGCTTCCGTGTGACTGATTTCAGCAGGAGTTTACGAATATGCATTACATCTACAGAATCTCATGCTGAGAAGTGTCTATCAACTAGCACACTCTGAAAGGGGGGGAGGCAAAAACACACGCGACGGGGAACTGATTTTCAACAGGAATATCCTGAACTTCATATTCTGCACTGGTCATACTGTATAAACTTGCTAAGCAAAACAGTGACCTTAGGTGACCTTTAATTGATTTATTCTATTATGTTTAATCATTTGTCTTTTTAAATATTGCTTTTGTTTATACTTAATGTGGAAACGTGAGAGCCGCTGCATAGACGTTAAGGATTTTAAAGCGAACAGCTGCGGCGCGCTGAACACTCTGGGAAAGACTGGACGATGCAATAACGGCGAGGACGGAGAGGACGTATGAATCTTTTAGCGTTTCTATTCCAGGCCTGTTTATGAATTGGTGGGCGAATGATGCAAGCAAACAAGTACTACCCACCCACACATAAACACACACACACACCGCCTCTCACCTCCAGTCCATTTTCTCCACCAGGTAGCTGCAGATCAAAAAGCCTGTCCGGTTAAAGCCGTGAGTGCAGTGGACACCTGTAAGAGGGGGATGGAAAGAGACAGAACACAGAGTGATACAAAGCTCTTCATCTCTCATCCGTCCATCATTGTTTTTTCTGGCCGTTTGCTTTTCATATCAACTGGTGTGTGTGTGAGGTTTCTGTTTAATCAATCAACCCCTCAAAATCTGCCGGGTGTGATGGATGTAGTGCGTTTCAGATCAGGGCTGCATGTTACACTGAATTCTGTTGATCAAAGACTACGCTGCCTGCCACACGATGCCCCTCTAGGGCACCCCTTCAGTCCTCGTTGGTTGCTCTCTAATCCTTTTTCCTCGTTCTTTTCCTCCCCCACCGCTTTACATGAATCGCTAACAAAGCCGTTCCTTTTCGCTTTCACACTCTCAAACGTGACCTCCGTGTCTTTGTCTCTATAGCTCGCACCTCATCTCACCTCTCTCTCTCTCGTTAATTCCCTCTCTACTCGCTCGCCCTCTCAGTCACTGATGAGTTTCTGCCCTCTGAGGGAAACGCACACATTCTCACCTATTCATTAGGAAAGCAAAGCTCGGGCTTCCAGCCTTGTAGTAATGTCACAATGTCACCATGTCACCCTGTTCTCCTCGCGCAAAACCTTTGAACCGAAGCATTTTTATCCGTTTTTCTCCGTAATAACTGTTACCATGACACGGAAGGATGTTTGTGCAAAATATTTACTACGGACTTAACAACTGACCTCCTACCAATCTAACGTTAATTAAATCTAATATTCAGGAAGACAATTTGTGTGTCCTTATAGCTAACGTTAGTTATTTGTTATTAACTAGTACTCCCCGGTCAATCACAGCGACGCTAGCGGATCCATGAGTTCATGTATGCGGAAGAGGGCGGATAGCGCTATCCTCTAGCGTTTTTTCCACTGTCACGTTCGAATTCTTTCGGTCATTAAACTCCTTCTGTAGTCGTTTGAGTGCGAATGCGTGTGGGAGAACGTTAAAGGAGAAAAATTACGAATAAATGCATCAGAGATCTTGGGACTTCCTTTTAACTGGGAGATGAAGAAGGAAAAAAAAAAAAAAAAAAAAACACTCATGGATCGCTTGATTAAGGGCAAAGAGGAAGTGCAGATTTTAATGGCTAATTTTACAGGGAAGGTGGAAGAATCTTTAATAAACGTAACGAATGCCAGCAGACGTTCCTGCGGACGCGGCTTAAAAATATCGCTTCTCTTTAACGATGTGTTGGATGCACAGTCACGTGCTTTGAAACGGTGAAACAATCAAAGTTCGTGACCTGAAAGGGACTGGATTAACGTCGGCGTCTTCATCCACAGCGGTCTCGCAAGCATCCCTCCTCGCCTGTTCGCCAAACAACCCCCTCTACCTCAGAGACGCTGTCCTCGTTAGAGTGACAGACAGTCTCGTCTGGTTCTCAGGTCCTCAGAGATGGGGTTTCAGCCCTTATCATGCCCACTCATGCCCCTCTCTTCCTGCTGATCGCTGCTCCCCTTCCCCGAGCCCCAGGGAGGTCGTTTCCAAGGCAGCATCAATAAGCCTCTCGCTGCAGCTATAACAATAAAATTCATGGATTCCTGCCTCTGGGAGATATGTCGTGAAGGTTTGGCTGAACCACAAGAGCGCCTCTTATAGGACATGTGATAGAATTACACATTTGAGTGGAAACAGAGTTTAACTAGGATCCAATCTTGAACTTGTGGTCAGGACCAGAGTCTTTTATTTATTTCTACAACTTTTCCCAACTTTTTCTACTTAAACCACTGGTGCTGATTCTATAGCTTATGGTTTATATCCTGAAAGGATCATGACACTGGTTAGGGAAAAAAAAAAGCAAAAAGGAACTAACAGACGTGACCATGGTGGCTCCTGACTCCCTGACCCTGGATCTCCTTAGCACTGGACAAGAACACTACACTCCTCGGAAACGACATTTTTGTTTGCTAACACGTCTTTAATGCTATAGCGATAAAATATAAAAACAGCAACAGAAAAATTTTCCCTTTCTGTCCACTACTACAGAGACTGCTGACTCTATAGGTAAGAAGTGCTACTATGTTCATTCTGTGAGCAGCCATTTTGTTTTTAGGTCACTGACCTTTGCCAGTAAGTTCTCTGAATTTTCCCTGAAAAATGTTTCTTTATACGTCAGATACACGTCAATTTCCTTTCTAAACCACACTATGTGTATGAGCGTGACGACATACTAAACTGATATTAACTCCAAATATTTTCTTTCCAAAAGAATCTAGACAAATCCCTAATTTAAAAACTATTACACAAAGAAAATATCTTATTATAAATTTCCATAACAAATTGAAGAAATAATGTTCCCCAAAAAAAAAAAAATCATCATAATAATAATAATAACCATTTGTAAAAATAAATAATTAAATAAAACATTAAAAAGATCTTACAGAAATATAATTTTTAGATCCTAGAAATTTGGTGCAAATATTTTTAATGCATATGTAATTAAGCAATACCTCATTTGCATACAGGTCAAAGCTTGGTCCAAAAATCATGACCATTAATGCTGTTTGAAAAGTGTTCGATTTATCTTAACAGAAAGAGACAGCGCCGTATCAGGGCATGTTTCGAATATGTTTTGCGAGAGCAAACCAAAATATTGAGGGAAAAGGGGCGGAGCTTCAAAAGAACATCACTTAATACCGTGGAGAAAAACAACTACTCATAGGCTAAATGGTAAATGCTGTGGTGTGTATCTCAGAGTGAGTTTCTATGTATTATGGTTATAATGCGATCAGGTAATTCTTTTAAATCTGAATCTACCCCAGAGTTTACATCTTGATACATGATGCCACTTGGACTGAATTACAATTCCGGGCACGGCGTTCCTGCTCCATTATTTGCCTGATGCTTTGTTATTCGCGCAGTTTGGATTGTGGAAACACCAGGGTGATGGGATGGTTTAACAGCATTAGCATAGTGATAAGATAAGCAATTAATAAACTGACGGTCTTATTTAATAAAAAGAGAGATTGCTAATTGTGATGATGATGATGAGGTAAATTCTTATCTAAAGAGATGATTCTCACTCTCTCCACATGGTCAGCCTGGAGATACATCATAATTCTGTGGATGATGCCACTTAGAAACCATGAAGATGGCTTTGGAGTAAAATCATGCACTCATGTCTCCATCACTTAAAAAAACAGTTCAACAAAATTGCCTCCATGTTGAATCTAGAATGAATTTCCTGTGTTTTTTGATCATATAGTACATGGTTATGAAGGGAAATGACTTATAATCACACTATCTAGTGTCAGGTCAGGAAGAAGTTTCGTCTCAGGGGAGTTTCCTCCCTTACCACGCCACTGTCACCTCTGGCTTCCTCATTAGTGACACATTTAAATGAAAAGATCTCATTTTATCCTGAATTTATACATTGCAAAGCTGCTTTGTAACATTGTCCATTGGGGAAAAAAAGCTCTTTTTTTTAAATTTAATTATTTATTTAAAAATATTTGTTTTAAATCATATTTTTTTCGGAACATCATTTCTTTAATTTGTAATTAAAAAAAAAAAATTTATTTTCTTTGTGTAATAGTTTTTTAATTCATCTAGACTCTTTTTTTATGATGTTTTATATCTGCGGAAAAAATAGGAGGCATAAATGTTCAACGATTGTAAAATTAAATTCAATTAAATAAACAAACAGAAAAGAAATTAATTGACAAAGAATTACTTTAGAACATTAAGAATAATATTAAATAACGAATGAAGATAAAATAATTAAATAACATTTTTATAATATTTAAGAAAATGCTTAAATGTAAAAGAATTAATGTAGAAACAATTTTAAATAATATAATTTTATTTTTATTACATTATAAATATAAAAAAATGCATGTATGTGTCAATTATCAAAGCTATATATTCAGGATGGTAGCAGTAGCCCTCACGCCACATGAGCACTGATTAAAATCGATATATTTCCAGATCCTACACAAAGAATGCAATATTTTATCAGCATTAACATTGGAACACGTTCTCTGCAGAGTTATGAATCATCGAATTAGGCAGGAACACTACATCTTTCCGAATACCTTCACATACACCGCCGGAATCGTGTTCCCTACCTACGCAGAAATTATAATCATCTCACTTCATGTCAGTTCAATTACGAAAAAAATGATTCCTTATCAGGAAATATTACGCCTGATGCACAGATCTTAATTTAACGTGACTTCCTTAGCGTGAAATAGAGCTGGAGAGGAGGAGGGGAAAAAAATATAATATGATGTTTTATTCATCTTTAATTCTTATCGGTACCTTAGGTGAAATTTTTTTTTTAATAACTCTCAGGATGGAGGCTCAGCTCTCATGCTTCTCAGTCTACCACGCAGCTAGGAGAGGTGGACAGAGGAATGTCAATCAAATCCACACACGGAAAACCGGAAGAGACATTCAAGCTGTGTGTTCTTCTCGGTTTTGTCATTCAAGCTCTGTGTGGATGTTTGATATGAGATTTGGCATCATTTCTAATATGTTCCTCTACCTGTCCTGGGGCTATGAGAGAAAAGAGGATTTATGATAGTACGCTAGCTCCCTCTAGTGGACGCAGCGACATTTTACCTTTAAGATTTTAGTGCAGTAAAAGCATAAAAAGGCAGTTTAATTGTGGAAACAATTTCCGATGGGTATGGATTTTTATGATTTCTCTCTCATATATATACGATTAACAGGGATTATTTATCGATCATTCAGTAAAGTCGTGTGTAAATATTTGACCTGAAACATTCCACTGGATTTCCAATGGTTTTTTTCCAGCCAAAATTTTGACATGACATTCGGATTATCGCAAAACACAATGATGTCCATTTATAGTGTAATCTATTGAAACTTTACACTCTGGATATTTCACACCTCGTCCATCTTCAACCGTTATAATTACACTTTAGAACTCTAAGAATTTACACAGAATGTATAAAAGTTATAATTAGAATACCTAAAATACTGAGATCAACCATTAAAAAAAAATCTGTTTAGCTCTAAAATGATCAGTGTATTCGTGTTTTAAAAAAAGAAATGCGTCGATGCCTGACCAACTACATGACAAGATCAAAAATAAATAAATAAATAGAGCGGTGGACGATAACGATGCCTTGCCCAAGTGTAGGGTCCCAGTTTTTTTTAAAGATCAGCCAAGTCTTTTCTTTCTCACTGATGTAAAAGCGTGAGACAAGCTGTTATTTGAAGCAATCACATGCTGTATTTATCCAATCAGGGCTGTTGACTCTGAAGAAGGTGGTTAAATCCAGGGTTTAGGAATGTACAGGGTGAAACATCAGATCATGAAGAACCAGGATTAACCGCTAACCCTGGGGTAAAGTGTGAAAGATACCCGGGATTGTTTTAACCCGGAGTTTACAATCACACATGGTTAACTATAAAGAGAGGCATGGTGAGAGAAACTCACACCTCTTTCTTTGCCTCCATTTCCTGTACAAATTCAACTAAATTTTATTTGTATAGTGCTTTTAGCGATGGACTTTGTCGCAACGCGGCTTCACAGGAATATACTAATTCAGGATAGAAATTATGTTTTCATTTGAAATGTATTCCTAATAAGCAAGCAAGACACGACAATGGTGAGGAAAGACTCCCAAAACGACATCAGATATCGGACAACCGGACAAATTAATATTAAAACAATAAAACAGGGATAAAATGTTTAATAACTAAATTTAATAATTTTATTCTTATTTTGAGTTATTTAGTTATTTTTTCCCTCCCCTTTCTCTGTTTTTCTTCTTTTGTAAAGCTGCTTTGAGACAATGTTCATTGTAAAAGGCGCTATACAAAATAAACTGAATTGATCAGATTTTGAATTATTTACAGACAAGCCATGTTTAAATGAACAGACAACGTGTTAGCTGAGCATTTCTGTGTCCCAAATTCCATACATTTGTCATATTCAAATGCTAACAGAGTTTGCTAATACCGCCATATTACTCACCTTTAAACCTACCCTAAGGTCAAAGACAAAGCTGGACAGAGTGTTAATCAGAAACTCGCTTAGCATTTTCAGTCCAAATGCTGAGACGTGCTACCTGTTGAATGTCGTTTATAAATCTTCCTGGTTGTCCATAAGCTACGCAGAGCGTGTGTGACCGATAACACCGCTTCGGTATGAGCCGAGTATCGACACGACCGACTGTTAACTCAATATTCTGCTGATTTGTGAGCGTATAATATAAATCTGAAATCAGAAATAGAAACGTGTGTGTGTGTGCTGAAGGCTTGGAGTGACAGAAATTTCATTCAGTGTCCAATTGGAGTTATTTGCACAAAAATCAAAAAGGCTTTAACTTGCCTATGAGCTCAGTGGGATTCTTCTGTATGAAGTTCTCACATATTCTGATGAACATCTCTGTCGTCTCTACGGCGGGACATTCCCCGTGGCTGCATGAAGAAAGAAAACGCGTTACTGCATGCGACGTCTTATATAAAGTCTTTCTGCTCAAAAGAAAGTAGCAGTGGTTTTGGTGAAAAAATTCTATACTGGCTATAATGTAATGTAACCATGCCTGGGTTTGCCCCCTTCTGATAGTTTGGGGGCATGTTGGGCATGAGTGTTGGAAATCATAACCTACCATTAAAAAACCTTATTATATTTAAATGAATCCAAATCTCTTTAAATCCAAATACCAGGAGTAGAAACAATCTTAGATGTTTGTAGTGATTGTGTTTTATGAGTGGAAAACTCCAAGCAGGCAAATTGTTACTGAACGATTATCCTACGTTTAAATACTTTTACGCTCATTACAAAAACATACCCTTTACACTGAAGTTTGAAGTATTTGATCCCTTCTTTTTCGATATCTGTTCGTTCGTAAAAGCGTGTGGTGTTCGTCAGATCGACCAGCAAGCCCATCTTCACCTGGGGACAAAACAGGAAGCATGGTTTTTACAGCTGTGTAACATTGTCACTTACTTGGAGTATGTAAGACTGTATATTGTAAATAACATGACGTAAGTATAGACTCCCTTCAACGTGTGTGTCGTCTCTTGAAATATGACACAAAACATCCAAAGAGGATTAGAAAGACGTGACGCGAGGTTACCCCAGAGAGCTGAGGAATTCTCAAATCTGATTGGTCAGAAGGTTTCCTCTGTTCTAAGAGCAGTTCTCACAGGTTTACGCTGATGTGCGTGCTCTAATACGTTATTATGTTTCTATGGTAAAAGCTCAGTCAAGAGGAACTTAAACAGTAGATGCATTGCAAAGACATGGATGAGTGAGTTTGGTGTGGAGGAACTTGACTGACCTGCACAGAGTCCTGACCTCAACCTGATAGATCACCTTTGGGATGAATTAGAGTGGAGACTGTGAGCCAAATCAAAACTGGGACATCTGTCTTTACATGCACATGAATGTAACATGGAGTTGGCCCGCCCTTTGCAGCTATAACAGCTTCAACTCTTTCCACAAGGTTTAGGAGTGTGTTTATGGGAATTTCTGACCGTTCCTCTAAAAGCACATTTGTGAGGTCAGACACTGATGTTGGACGAGAAGGTCTGGCTCACAGTCTCCGCTCTAATTCATCCCAAAGGTGTTCTATCAGGTTGAGGTCAGGACTCTGAAGTTCCTCCACACCAAACTCACTCATCCATGTCTTTATGGACCTTGCTTTGTGCACTGGTGTACAGTCATGTTGGAACAGGAAGGGGTCATCCCCAAACTGTTCCCACAAAGTGAGGAGCATGAAATTGTCCACAATGTCTTGGTATGCTGAAGCATTAAGAGTTCCTTTCACTGGAACTAAGAGGCCGAGCCCAACCCCTGAATAACAACCCCTGAATTCACGGATTTGGAGGGGTGTCCCAAAACGATTTGTCAAAATAGTGTATATAAGCAAAAACTATTATTATATTCAAACATGAAAGAAGCTAATGAGGAAAAACAATTTTGGACGTTTGACCTTGCTGCGACTTTGACTCAGTTTGGATCAGTTCATCTGCTGGTTCTGATGATAATTACAGCCTACAAACATTCAAATAGATGTTCTTGAGATGCTGTGCTCACGGAAGTAAAGAAATAGTTGACAAATTGCTATGGCAAAAATCACTTCACTTAGTGCTGATATTGGAAAATAACCATGCTACCTTAGCCTCACGTCACGCAGTATTACTCCATCTAGACACTGATTAATTAAAGGAGGGAAATTATACATACCAGTCACGAATTGATTCATGACACAGGCTTCAAGATTTGATGTAATCTTATTTACGACTGAAGAGAACTGTAAACAATGTGGATTTTTGTCTGGATAAAACTAAATAAAATCATACAGAGGTGTTCTATTGTAAAATCTTCGACATGTTCATTTCAACTCTATAGGAATAACAGATTGGTGTTCAAATGGTGCAACTGCATTTATTAGTAGCATCATTATTAGATTCCCACAATGTGAATCACAAATTTCCACAAGGCACACCGTCACACACTTTTTATTTTCCTAAAACAGCATGTCATATCATGTTTTATCTCTTACTTATAGTGTTTTGTTGCTTAAGTCATCTTAAGCACTCTTTGACATGAGCACATACCTTCAGACTTTTAAGGTAGTTGGACAGCATGCTCGGATGGAACCTGTTCTCCTCTGGGACCATGTCGTCGTATCTGGGACCCAACATGGTCTTCATGGGTAAGAATTTACCTGCATAATAATAAAAGAGTTAGAGAGCAATGTTTCAAGAAAAAAAATTGGAAGTAAATCCAAATATGAAATTTAAATGTCTTTGCCTCTGTATTAGAGATCTCTCTGCATCACTGCTACACTATATTGCCAAAAGTTTTGGGACACCCCTCCAAATCATTGAACTCAGATGTTGTTTTTCAGGGGTTGGACTCAGCCCCTTAGTTCCAGTGAAAGGAACTCTTAATGTTTCAGCATACCAAGACATTTTGGACAATTCCATGCTAACCCTAACCCTGACCCCTTCCTGTTCCAACATGACTGCACACCAGTGCACAAAGCAATGTCCATAAAGACATGGATGAGTGAGTTTGGTGTGGAGGAACTTCACAGAATCCTGAACTCAACCTGATAGAACACCTTTGGGATGAATTAGAGCAGAGACTGTGAGCCAGATCAAAACTGGGACGTCTGCCTTTACATGCACATGAATGTAATATGGAGTTGGCCCATCCTTTATAGCTTTAACTCTTCTGAGAAGGCTTTCCACAAGGTTTAGGAGTGTGTTTATGGGAATTTTTGATCGTTCCTCTAGAAGCGCGTTTGTGAGGTCAAGCACTGATGGTGGACGTGAAGGCCTGGCTCACAGGCACCTGAATTCAATGATTTGGACGGGTGTCCCAAAACAACAATGTTGTTTAACTCAAATATCAGATTTACATCAAACCCAAAATCTTAACACAGTTTTACAAAAAAAAAAAAAAAAAAAGAAGAAGAAGAAGAAGGAAAAATAAAGTTTGGAAATGCTTATTTGCCATTCCGTAGCCACGCCCACACCACCACTTTGACGTGGTCATTAATCATTGTAAGCAGGAAAGCGTGTTTAGAGTTGTAAACTCTCGAGAAAAATATTGTTGTGGTGTTTTTTTATTTTCAACCAACTCGTTTTAGACATTTTAAAACGTCCTGTCTATTTACGAAGTCTATTTTCTGCTCCAGTTCCTCTTAGACTGCTTGGACGCCATTTTGTAAATAAAGCGAACTCACTGAAGTTAACCAAGTCGATGACGCTTAACCACGCCCACACGAGGTTGCGATTGGCTGGAAAAACGGCGGAAGAAAATAAACAAATAAGTAAATAAAACAGAAAAGGCGTTCCTCTTGAATAAGAAATGGAGGAGGAGTTTGCGAAGAGAAGCAGGGCGGAGCTTACGGGCTTAACCGCGACCGCTAACAGTATTCGTTATAAATCTAGACTTTTTATTATTAATAATTATAATTAATGAAGATTTTTTTTAAAAAGACGACTTTACCTTTTTTTTGTTGTTTGTCCTAATGTGACTCCCTCATGCGTCATGTGTTTTTGATTTACTTCTAAAGCCGCGACTCTTACGTTGCCATTATTAGTATTATTATTATTAACAATAATAATAATAATAATAATAATAATGTTACTAATAATAATATGAATGCATTTATAGTAACTTGTGCTTGTTTATATTTTTTTACACGTTGATGCAACATGGCACGTGAATCACTAGCTTAGCCCAGCCTTGTAGTGCACTAAGGCTAAGCTAGACGGCTGTTTAGCTAACATGCTAGCACTGAAACTGTTATTCATTAGCGTTGCTATGGTGTGATACTTTATTTTGACTTTTTTCTTTTTTAAGACAGACAAAAATACGTTTCGTGTGATTTATACAAGCCAGCTAGCTCTAGACAGAGATGTGCTAACATACGAGGTAGCAAGCTAAGTGTGGTGTACTGGGTAGCTAAACTAACAAAACAGCCGCTCACCAGCTACAGGTTGTCCTCTCCTGGGACAGTTTAGCCATCGAGGAGGTGGTCCTGCGTGCGCCATGGTCTCTGAGAGAATAGAAGTTGCTGTGTGTTATCTTTCTGCCTCTTGTGTCTAGCCAAGCACTGACGTTAAGGCTCCTACGGAGATGAGCTCTCCAGCGCGGGGCTGCTGCTCAACTCCGACTCGGCCTCTGAATTACAGCTCACACCGTCCTAACGTCCACCTTTCGGCCACCAGTCCATGCTTTTCTGTACTCATAAACCAATGCTTTCAAACAAATAAACAAACAGCACGCGCACCACTCACTCACTCAAGGACCCATAATTCCAAACTACAGCGAAAGCTTGGACGGAATCGACTCAGCAGGTGATTCGATACCTTTGGGTATCGACACCTAGTGGTTCGAACGACTCGAAAAGGTCACGTGGTTTTTGTTTACGCCAAACAATAAGAGAAAATTGAAGTCACGGAAAAGTAATTTATTTACTTTTACAACTTCGAGTTACATTTTGTTTGGATTGTTCTTTTTTAATAAAATTTTGTATAAAATTTTTTATAAAAGTTTCTTCTGTAATTTTTTTTTTAAATTTTTAGCAAAATATTTTATCCACAAATAAAAGGTATTAAAAGTCACCCCCCCCATTTTTTCTCATTTTAATAAAGATATTAGGATTTATATTAACTCTTTGTCCAATTCCTGTAACAGAAAAGCTGCCAAAACAAAGAATATAGGCTCGCAATGTAACGTTTTTATGTATTTATTTATTTATTTTATTTATTTATTTACTTACTTTTTTAGTTTATTTTTTATTTAATTTCTTACATTTTTAGTTAATTAATTATTTATTTATTTATTTATTTACTTACGTACTTACTTTTTAGTTTTTGTTTTAGTTTTTTTATTTATTTACTTACTCACTTCCATTTTTAATTAATTTTTTATTTATTTATTTTATTTACTTACTTTTTTAGTTTAATTTTAGTTTATTCATTTATTTTATTTATTTATTTATTTACTTAGTTACTTTTTTAGTTTCTTTTTTTATTTTTTTATTTGTTTGTTTTGTTTATTGTCATAGAATGCATTGGACATTTTTGTCTATACCTGTACCCCTGGCTTTTTTTTTCTTGCTTCCTATGTCACGTTAACAAAATAATAAATAAATAATTTAAATTAAAAAAAGAGAGAAGTCACTTATTCTCTTATTATAATACAGAATATTTGTGGGATTATTTAGCAGTAAGGTTGATATAGACATACTCCAGCTTATTTGTGAAGATTTTTCAGCCAAAGATTTTTTATTAAAGTTTATTTTTTCATTTAAAGCTTTTTTGTATTACTTTATCAACACACAGTGCATGAGTAAAAGGACAGGAGTCACTATAGACAGAAATAAGATATTAGTGTAAAAATTGTGGTCATTTATAGTCATAAAAAGATATCCGTGAAAGACATGGAGACAGATAATGTACAAGAATCATAAAAAAGAATTATAGAAAAGTTGTATTTGCATTTAAAATACTCCAAAAAATCACTTATAATGCAAATCCTCACATTTTATTTAAAACCTACAGAAATCCAGAAAGGCCGTTAATCTCTATTTATCTCTATTTTTAACTCAGAATCACTAATTTGTTGGACTACTAATCGAAAGGTTGTGAGTTTGATTCCCAGGTCCACCAAGCTGCCACTGTTGGGCCCCTGAGCAAGGCCCTTAACCCTAAATCGCTCAGTTGTAAAAAAAAAAAAAATAATAATAATAATAATAATAATAATAATAATAATAATTAATAAATAAATAAATAAATAAATAAATAAATAAATAAATAAAATAAATAAAATTGTAAGTCGTCTGGCATCTGTCAAATAGTCGTGAAACCTATCAAATTTGCTTTGGAGGCAGTTTCTAGGTTTATGAAACTTCATTGTTGTGCAGAGGGTAGCATTGCTGCCTTACAGGTCTAGAGTCAGCAAGTATAAGTTTGATCCTGAGCTCAGAAACACATGATTAATTGTGAGAAATTTTCAAGCATGTTCTCATTATGTGGGTCTGGTCATTCACCCCTGATTATCTCCGGTTAATTGCCCCTAAGTGTGCACGAGCATGTGTATGGACCCTATGATAAATGGTCATTCAGTCCAGGTTGTGTTCCCGGGATCCTGCGACAGAATAAAATGGTTAATGATGAAGTGACTGATGAAACCTCACAACAAAATAATGACAACCAGCAGAGGGAGTCCAGAGACTGAATTTGTCAAATCTATGAGGAAGGTTTTAAATAAATAAATAAATAAATAAATAAATAAATAAATAAATAAATAAATGCCTAATTATAGAAGACATTGTCGACACAAAGACTTTGTGCATGTTGCATAATTCTGTACTTGAGTCATAAATTCCCATGATGATCCACTTTGTTATTCCTGTCTTAGAAACACAAAGGTTTTTTATTTGTTTGTTTGTTTGTTTGTTTTGGTGTAAGAATACAAAAAATCCTGGAAACACTTCAGGAGTTTAGAAGTCGTCATCTGATTGGTTGGATTCTTGATGATTACATGATATGTATGTGTGCTGCGTTTTTAGCAGTCCGTCTAGAAACAAAGTCGTCGTGACGCTCTACTTCTGTCATAAAAAAAAGAGAAGAAACCGTCGCGTTTACAACTGTAACAATGAGCGCTTATGAAGATGAGGGAATTATAAACACATTTCTTTTTCACGACTTTCTTAAATGAACAATCTATGGTCTGTTTTTGTAGGGACTTAAACGTGCCGTTGAACGGAATGTACTGTGATTGGTTGCTTTACCTGTCAGTCAGTCGCGCTTTTGGGCGGTCCTAGGTTCTTAAACGTAACGCTAAACATAACGAACTATGATTGGTTGCTTTACCTGTCAGTCAGACGCGCTTTTGGGCGGTCCTAGGTTCTTAAACGTAACGCTAAACATAACGAACTATGATTGGTTGCTTTACCTGTCAGTCAGACGCCCTCTTGGGCGGTCCTTGGCCAATAAAAGGTATTCAAGGCTAAATATCTCTAAAATAAAATGAAATAAATGTCATAATGGTGCCACCTGCATGTAAATGTCTCACTTAGCCTTTGAATGATAAAGTACTGCTTTGTATTCTGTAAGAGAATACCCTTTTCTTTGGTAAAAATGTTCGTGACCAATCACAGTCGGCTGATGATAGAATTTCATTTTCCGTGATCAGTCTGTTGCCTAGCAGATTTTCCAGCAGCTCCTTTAACCCGAGACTCTGAGCACAACAAGCAGCTGTCTTCCCTCACCCTCCTGTGCTGTGGATACACAATCCTAATGTGTCACACAGATATAAATACTCACAGATCTCCCAAAAGAATGATCAAGGTTTACTATCACAATTAAACGGAGCCTCTGGTAGCACAATATAACTTCATCTTCTCTGGAACATCTGCTAGATTGTTTATGAAAGTGTCTGTAGGCTGCAGGGTTGTGAAGAGGATATGGTTCACTTTTGAACCTGGCTCCTCTCAAGGTTTTTTCCTCATATTGTCTCAGGGAGTTTCTCCCTCACCGTCGTCGCTTTTTACTTGCCCGTTATGGACAAAGATGGTTATATTGTAACTTTTAAGTTATAAATCACACCTCCTAATCACCTGCGTTGACGTTTTAACACTTGGCTTAACATTATGACCACCTGCCTAATATTGTGTTGGTCGCCCGTTTGCTGCCAAAACAGCCCTGACCCGTCAAGGCATGGACTCCACTAGATCCCTGAATGTGTGCGGTGGTATCTGGCACCAAGATGTTAGCAGCAGATCCTTTAAGTCCTTTAAGTTGCGAGGTGGGGACTCCATGGGCCACACTTCACTCCAGACTGGGAACACCAACAAGAGCGGCAGTTTTGGAGATGCTCTGATTCAGTCGTCTAGCCATCACAATTTGGCCCTTCATCAAACTCACTCAAATCCTTACACTTGTCCATTTTTCTTGCTTCTAACATATCTACTTTGTTCAATTGCTGCCTAATGTATCAGACCCACTAACATGTGCCATGATGAGGAGATCATCAGTGTTATTCACTTCACCTGTCACTGCTCATAATGTTATGCCTGATTGGTATATATACTACAACAGCTCATTTGTTTCTAGGAGTGGACTGCTAAAGTGGGGCCTGCCTTAGCATCTTCTGATAAACATTACAGACAACACTGTAGCTTCCTGGTTAATATACTTATGGATACTTTGGAAGAGCCACATCTTGACACTCATTATTAGTTATTTCCTTTAACAGCTCTTGTGTTTTAGTTCCTTGATGTGAAAGGCAATTTGGGCTGAAAGTTGATTAAATTCCTGAGGTATTGAACAGAATGTTGTCTTTTTTTGCTTCAATCAAGAGTGTTTTGAATCTGAAAATGAACTAAAAATGATACCAAATGCTTGAATGTTGTATGTTAAACCCTGATAAAAGATTATACTGTATATTATGTAGCTTTAAATACTCAGTCTGATTTATTCCAAGTGTGCCTCACTAATATTTCTTCTTCTTTTAAATTGTTAATTCCTTTCTCTTTTTTTAGTATTCCTTGTTGTTGGATATGGCAGTCATCAGTACCAGGTCTGCAGGTCCCACGCCCTGTAAGCTCATCTAACACGTCATGTACATCATAATTGGATATGAATCATTGATCAAATTAACCAATCAGGGCTGAGCTTTGGATGGCTTTCATAAAACCACAGCTGATGCAACTGGCATGTAACATGTAAAGTGTTAAGAGGTTGTTTTCCTGTGCTTCAGAGAAAGACACTAGATAATAAGAAAACACCACAGACCAAACATTGCACCAAATTGCTATTAGTATTATTTAATGAGTAAACACTATTAGATGTTGCTAACATTGACATGTGTACTACAGTTATAGTTTCATTCCAGTAAAAAGTGAAGGATCAGAAGGATCAAAATCTTTGTTTATTATTTGATATGTAAAAAAAATAATAAAAAATAGAAAATGAGAGAATACATTATACAGCCAAAAGTATGTGGACACCATCACCTCCATATCTGTCCATGTACAGTGTAGTGTTACAAATTCCTTCATTAGTACTAAACTGGACAAAAACTGTTCCAGCATGACAATGTTGACAATGACAAAAAGCAGGTTCCATGAAGACAAGGCTTGGAGTGGAAGAACTCAAATCTTGACCTCGATCCCCTGAACACCTTTAGGATGAAGTCAACCGAGCCTGACATCAGTGCATGATCTCACTAATGCTCTTGTGGCTGATTGGACAAATCTAGATGGCCACATGAGAAAATCTAAGGGAAAGCCTTCTCTAAAAAGAGAAGGTTATCATGTGCAGGTCAGACAATTTCCTCCACACCAAACTCACTCATCCATATCTTTATGGACCTTGCTTTGGAATGTTGGAACAGGAAGGGATCATCCCCAGACAGTTCCTACAAAGTTGGGCGCATGAAATTGTCCAAAATGTCTTGGTATGCTGAAGCATTAAGAGTTCCTTTCACTGGAACTAAGAGGCCGAGTCCAACCCCTGAAAAACAACACCTGAACTCAATGATTTGGAAGGGCGTCCCAAAGCTTTTGCCAATATAGTGTATATGTATATGTAAAGCATATTATCACTCATCATTCCTGGGGCTGAAGTTGAACCTGCACCAACGCATGATGATTAAACATTTTGGAAAGTCGTTGGGGTTTTCTAAGTGTTAAAAACAGAGAAACAACACCACCACTTCTTCCTCATTTCAATTACGTAATGCAGCGGATGATGTGACCATATATGGCACATCCTGTCTTTGACGCGCTTTCGGTAAAGGGGCGGTCCGACTTTCTATAGAAAATACATTTTATATTTTAATATTAAAAGATAACACGTTTTTAAAATATATTTTAATATAAAAGATAACACATTTTACCAATTTACTTTTGCCAATTTTACCAATTTAATTTACTCTTTAGTGTTTCATTATATAGCGTTTCATTTCATTCATAGCGTTTAGTAAACAAAATGACTCCGGAAGTATGCTTATGTATGCTCGTGCGACAAAACAAAGGACATTTCTCGGTATACTTTTTTAAAACTCTATTCATATTCTAAGCGTTTTCATGCAGAAAAGCATCGAGTAAAAGAACACTTCAAAAGAATAAATATATGGCTTGTTTTTCAGCCCTGGAATAAGTCTATTTTAGGTGTCCTTTGTTCCGCGGAAGAGAAGGGGCGGGGCTAAGGGGGTGTGGCCGCATGGTTGCGCTAGAAACAGAAGGTACACAGATCTCGAGCTGCGCCATTTCTGCTAAAACTTTTGGCTCGCGCACTGTGGCCACTGCGTGAACTTTCCGACGGAGTTGTTCTTCTTTTAAGATAAGGATTCGATTTATTCTTGGATCTCGACGTCGTTTTCTCTCCTCTGATAAAATCATCCCGTTAGCCGAGAGGTGTTGCTGTTTCGAAATCTTTTTTTTTTTTTATTGTTGTTGCGTTATCAGGCGTGGAAGGAAGCCATTTTGGACGCTCCGTTTCTCATGTATCCTCCTCCATCCAGCAGCTTTGAGATCATGTTGGGTGAAACGCTCGGCATCGAACCGAGCCTAGACAACGTCGAGAACAACGAACCGAGTCTGCTAATTTCCTATGGAAATCTGAACAAGCCTACCAGACGAGCTCTGCTCAAGAACGGAGGGCACAGGGTACGATTACAGAGCAGGAATGTCCATAATCAGGCTCAACAGCACCATAGACAAGCGGTGGTGCTGAGGAATAACACTGTACGTTTAACCGACATCATCAACAACAACAGCAGTGATGATAAACCCGCACCACAGAGCAATAACACCGAGCTTCCGGCCAACAGAACCCTACCGAATGCATCAACACACTTCAGACCAACATCCAAGAAAGAGGTGAGTTGATTTAAAGGTGCAATGATCAACCCACATCAACGCCTTATTTGTGTAGAATATGATGTACACAATTATAATAAATAGCTAGATAGATAGATCTGGGTTGTGTTTGTTTGAGCCTCCTATAAGCAGACAAAGTGATCTCAAATCTCCAAGTTCCTCTTCACTATTTTCTTGCTTAACCTGCTTTAGGTCTATCAATGATCAGACTTGTTTAACATCTGCTACATGTTATTGCGAAATTTTTTAAGAACTTTACATTGTGTGGCAGATCAAACAAAAGACTTTCAGGGTGGCATCCTTTTTCCGAGGAGGAAATGACATCACTTGAAAATTACAAGCAATAAATACTCTAACGTGGCCACTGTATATCCTAGGGGGCGGGGCTTAGTAACAAGGGCAGGGATTAATAAATAGATAATGACTAATAATTGACAAAAAAAAAGACTAATAATACTAAGGGCACCTGATCATTAAAGTCCTGATCATTAGTTCGGTTACATATAGATATTTTAAGCTATAATCAATTCATCATGTAACACAAAACACCCTGATAGGATTGATATGGGGGTAAAAAAACAAACCAATGTTAGTAAATAAAGAAAGAAAAAAGTCAGGATTGTGATTAAAATATTAATCATGAAGCCCTTGTGTAAGTGTAGTGTATGAAGTTCAGGATTAGTCCTTTTAAGTTGCCCTACGATACACATTGCTTTGTCTAAAACACAATAATTTTTCACCTCTAATGAGATTGAGTTGTACTAAAACAATCCACGGTGCGATGGAAAATCTGCTGTTCTAATCAGGGTCGAATTTATATTTGTTTTGGCGTCGAAAGTGCTCATCTGCTCGAGTGTTTATAGACCATGAACCTAAACAATAAAGGCTCAGTGGGGGGGGAGGTGCATACAGTGCCTACGTGCAGTTCGAAATGTCGGTCATGACTGCTAGGCTAGATGCCATTTATTTCCATTACCTTGCCATGTCAGAGTCTGATTATTTTTTTTCCCCGTTCGCCCGCAGCTGCTGAAATCAAAAGCAGGAAGGGGAGAAAGAGTAAATCAGCCAAGTAGACTGTCTCCACACAGCGCAGACAAACACGAGCCATGCGTTCCTAACCTGAACACACGCTCCCACAAGAGCAGGCACACCAAATGTGAGAACAGGGATAGAAGGAGGCCTCTGAGCTCAGCAGACGCTCCAAGAATCACAAACGGCGAACTCTCGTCTGAGGATAGTCTTAAAGATGCAGAGAAGACCTATGCTGGAGCCAAGTTCAGTGAGCCACCTTCACCGAGTGTGTTGCCCAAGCCTCCGAGTCACTGGGTGGGTGAAAACATCCCCAAACATTCCGACAGCAGCCGGGAGCAGATGTCCGTACATCTGAAAACCATACTGAAGGTCCAGTCCAAGCCGTGACTCCCGTTATGAAAACAACAATAAAATCTTGGATATTTCAGCTGAAGAGTAAACACCTTCACAGCAGAAAAAAACTAGCATTGGATTCTCAGGCAAAAGAAAATTGTACTAAATTGTCTCCAGGCAGTCAGAAACAAAGCTTGGAAGCATGTTGCAACAGGACGTGTTGAGGTTTGATTGTAATATCAAAAATGTCTCGCTTTTCTCTTTAGAAAGAGACCTTGTGTTAATTTTTTTTTTAAAACTTGTGTAAATACTGTAAAACATGTAATATATGTGTAAATTTTTTGGATGTTATTTTAACAGAAGAGTAAATCTAGTTTTGTTACTGAAGCTTATGATGTTTTCATCACGATCTGATGGAATGCTCTTTGCAAGTGAGCGAGGCGTAGCGAGCCGTCTCGGGACGACGCACATTACATGTGAAAGGTTTGCTTAGTTTTGCACAAGACTGAAAAACCAACACGGGTCCCTTTTAAGATGTGAGGATGAACTAGTGCACGGTGCTACAGCTGAATGCATTTTTCTACGTCATGGACTGTCCTGGAAAAGGGATGCAGCTGATGAAAGGGAGTGGAAGTTTAAAACGAAAGGACTGTGGTCTATTTTGTGGAACACTGCCTAACTGAATTGAACGGACAAATCACAAACAGCACTTCTGAAAACAAAAGATTTTGTTAAACCAGTCTGCAAGCATCTTTCTGGTAACCGACACATTTTTCATTCTGTAGCAATTAAGAATGTTGTATTTTGACAGGAAATGTTTACTGTGAGAGAAGGTTTTTGTGGTTGTGACGTGTTTTCATGTCTGTGGAGAAAAGCCAGGCATCTTCCATCATCCCTCTTTTTTTTTTATTTCTTTTCTTTTCTTTTGAACTAAACTTTCACTAAACCCAAGACATTTTTTGTATTCGCAAAAATCCAACACATTTTGTTGCAACACTGATTGTTTTAATATTTGGCCTCGTTTTAACAGTATCCAAAAAAAAAAAATCTTGCGCCCACGTTTATTTAATTGGTCTGAGAAACGTTATGAACGTTTTTAATGAAAAGTATTAAAATAAAGAATTTGGCTATCCCCTTTACATTGGAGTTTTGTTGTCATAGCTTGCTACAGTGCACATCTTTCTGTTAATCTGTTTTTTATGTTTTTTTTTGTGTGTGAGAATTTTTATGCAGCTGCTTTTGGTGAAACCACACAACGCTTCAAGATTTATATCGTCATTTCAAGTACACAGCTGGTTTCAGTACACATTGAAATGAAATGTTTCTCCTCCATGGTGCTACACAAAACACAGCACAAGATACACAATACACTGTAAGTGTTGACAGCAGTGCTGACCACTAGGTGCAGATGGTGAGTGTGTGTGTGTGTTGGTGTCAAGCCAGTCTACAGGAGCCTGATGGTTTGGTTGAAAAAACTGGTACACAGTCTTGTTATGAGGGCCCACATGCTTTGGTTCCTTTTCTCCAGATGGGAAAAGGGTAACTCTGTGTAGAGTTTTCCTCATACCAGACAAAGTGCCTGGTGGTTGTAAGGGTGGTCTTCCTTACAGCACATCTGAAAGAAAGACAGTCCTGTAGTTAGTGATCACCTGGATGCTCTGCCATATGTGCCTGGTATCACTGCTGTGGATTCTCTCGGGGTAGGTATACGATTTGCCTCTCTGATGATCTGGGACAGTTTGGCCCTTGCTGTTTTTAAGGGCCACCATGTCACCTGCTCTGTAGGTGGAGTCTCAGCAGCTCATGCACCTTTGTGGTCAGTCACTGCTTCTGATAGGAGCATGTAGTGATCTTCAACTGGGGGCAAGATGGCTTTATTATCACCACACATACATTACAGCACAGTGGAATTCTTTTCTTCGCATATCCCAGCTGAGGAAGTTGGGGTCAGAGCGCAGGTGCAGCTACACTACAGCACCCCTGGAGCAGAGAGGGTTAAGGGCCTTGCTCAATTGCCCAGCAGTGGAGCTTGGTGGTGCTGGGGCTTGAACCCTTCAGTCTGCATTTAACAGTCACATAATCCACCAGCCATGAGCAGTAATTAGAAACTAGCACAGAGTTCTTGCACCATTCCACATGGCGTTGATGTAAACACACAAGCCTCCACAGGGCTGCATTTCTTCTGAAACTCTACCTCTGAGGAGCAGCAATCAAGGAGCAGAGGGTTTGGCCTTACATCTAAGGTTTGTTTTTAGCCTAGCATGGACTCCCACCATCTTGCAGAGCTTCGGCTTACACTGCTTTCGACATCACCTCATTCAGCCACCGGCAGCAGGCAAGACCGAAGGCTGAGAAAGCGTGCAATCAGCAGAGTAGACCGTAATTGGTAGAGGCTTTGCAATGATGTATGACAGTCTGGATAAAATAACAGACATGGCCACCTAGAAGGACTCTACTCTGTCTTTTGCATTATTTAGTATGATACCTAATTTTCTAGTTGTGTCAGTTTGTATAGATTGTGGGAACATTATTAACAGTATTAATTATACTGTTACTGTTTGCTCCTTCTGTTGAGTCTGAAAATAAGAGAAACAAGAGCGCCCTCTGTCTGTAAATTATTATTAATGCACCTGTCTTTTTTTTGTAATACACACGATTGCCAAAAGTTTTGTGATGCCTGCCTTTACATGCACATGAATGTAATATGGAGTTGGCCCGCCCTTTGCAGCTATAACAGCTTCAACTCTTCTGGGAAGGATTTCTACAAGGTATTGGAGTGTGTTTATGGGAATTTTTGACCATTCCTCTAGAAGCATATTTGTGAGGAAAGGCACTGATGTAGGACGGGAAGGTCTGGCTCACAGTCTCCGCTCTAATTCATCCCAAAGGTGTTCTATCAGGTTGAGGTCAGTCAAGTTCCTCCACACCAAATTCACTCAACCATGTCTTTATGGACCTTGCTTTGTGCACTGGTATGCAGTCCCCAACCCCAAACTGTTCCCACAAAGTTGGGAGCATGAAGTTGTCCAAAATGTCTTGGTATGCTGAAGCATTAAGAGTTCCTTTCACTGGAACTAAGGGGCCAACCCCTGAAAAACATCACCTGAACTCAGTGATTTGGAGGAGTGTTCCAACACTTTTGGCAATAGAGTGTATGTACAGTGTGTATGCACCATGCAGCCATGACATTAAAACCACCTGTCTAATATTGTCTAGGTCCTCCTTGTCCTGTCATAACAGCTCTGTCCAGTCAAGGCTCGATGGACTTCACAAAACCTGTGGTTAACAGCAGTTCTGTAAGTTGTGACGTGTGGCTTCCATGTTTATGCAGAATTTGGAGGCCAGGTCAACAACTTGTAATTCTTTGTGGTATCAGACTAGATGGGATAGCCTTCACTCACCAGTGAGCCTTGGGTGTTCATGACCCGGTCACTAGGTACTAACTATTTGTTTCTTGTCAAAGTCTCTCAGGTCCTTATGCTCGCCCTTTTTCGTGCTTCTAAAGCTAAAGCTAACTTGCTGCATAATTTATTCCACTCCTTGACCTGTGCCTGGTCAATAATTTCATTTTTATGAGATAATCGATATTATTCGCTTCAAGTCGTCTTTTTAATATTTAACCAGAATTTCAGACTACAACAAAACTAATAAATACACAGATCAGGCATAATATTATAATCACTGACCGATGAATAACACTGATCCTTCTTATCATGGCACCTGTTAGTGAGTGGGATATATTAGGCATGTGAGCATCAGAACTGGACCATGGAGCAATGGAAGAAGGTGGCCTGGTCCTGATGAATTGCATTTTCTTTTACATCATGTGGATAGCCGGGTGTGTGTGCGTCGCTTACCTGGGGAACACATGGCACCAGGATACACTATGGGAAGAAGGCGGGCCGGCAGAGGCAGTGTCATTCTTTGTGCAATGTTCTGCTGGGAAAATCAAATCAAATCGAGCATCTGTGGGAAGTCTGATCCATGGAGGGCCCACCTTACAACGTACAGGACTTAAAGGATCTGCTTGGTGCCAGATACCACAGCACACCTTCAGGGATCTAGTGGAGTCCATGCCTCGACGGGTCAAGACTGTTTTGGCAGCAAAAGGGGGACCAACACAGTATTAGACAGGTGGTCATAATGTTATGCCTGATCAGTGTATATTTATGCAAATAATATTTATGCATATTATAGTTGTTGTAGTTAATTAATTAACTGATTGTGCAACATATAAACAAGTCTAAATTGCACCTTCTTTTTTTTAGCACTATTTATGCCCTCAGACAGTTTTAACTTTATATGCACTGTTACCCATGCAGGCTGTTTTGCAGCTGTTTCCTGCTACAGGCATGCCAGTGTTACATAACACCTAGCAATGCAAAGGTCATGGCTTGCTGTTGCATAAGATTTCCATCCACCTAAGATTTCTGCACCCGTCTTCTGTAGTTACTCCTCCGATTTGAACCAGTGGCTCTTTTTTGACACTGAAGGGTAAGTATGAATTAAACAAAAAAAACAAAGACCTCATGGACTGCAACTCATAGCAGAAAACACTGTAACATCACAACCAGATCCAGAACACCAGAGGGTGTTAGCACTCACGAACTCACTTCCTGGTCTGCTCAAGTATTTAATCAGCATGCTCCGTTTGTACAATAGGAGGTATTACTGATTATTAACATACTGAAGATATTACTGATTATTGCTGTGTATGATCCATGCCTCCTTCTTCTGACTACGAGTTTCGGTTTTGGTTTTCAAGTGTTTTCCGGCTTTTGATTTCGGCTTCGTCTAATCGGTTTATGATTTCTGCCAATGTGAGTTTCATTAAAGATCTGCACATTGATTCGAATGCTCCGGTTTCTGACGAATCATTACAAACACACAGAAATGTTTTGGAGTAGGGTGATGACATTTCAGACTTTTTCTGAGCACCAAACTTCACCTTCGTTCCTTCCCCATCTTAGTAAAAGTTTGCTGTAAAGTTTTATTGACTCCTAAAATTACGTAACAAAGAGCAACAATTTACTGAGTTTTTTTTTTTTTTTAAATATATATATTTCTTTGTGTGAAGTTACAGAATGGCTGAAAAACTCCCAGCACTGAAACAGCTAGTTTGCGCTTCCATCGACGAAGCCAAGGACAAATTCCATCTATTAGGAGATGCGATATGGCGCCACCCAGAGCTGGCATATGAGGAAAGACAAGCCCATGAGACTCTGGTTCGCTTTTTCACCCAGGAGAAAGGGTGGACAGTGGAGGCACACTACAAACTAGAAACAGCTTTTCGGGCCACCTGGGGGCCTGTGGGTGGAGGAGATGGTGAGGCTGTGGTTAATGTGGGGTTCCTGTGTGAGTATGATGCTCTGCCTGCTATAGGCCACGCGTGCGGTCACAACCTGATAGCAGAGAGCGGAGCGGCAGCAGCACTGGGCCTGAAGGTGGCGCTGGAGAGCGTGGAGGCGTGGCCTGTGCCAATCAAGGTGTGCCAATTAGGCCAATTTTAATAATTAAGTTTTTTTGTTCAACATTTCTGAGAACTAATAATGGCCGTCTTTATTGTCTGAAGGGAAAATATTTAGCTAGCTAAAAATGATTCATTATTCAATGATTCAATGTTCGTTGCATACCAAAAAATTCAAAAGGCAGTATTGACTATCAGACCAATGTGTATAATACACTAGAGGTACATCCAACTTTAACAAATCAAATGAAATACAACATCATAATGTGTCTCAGTAAGGGGTTGAATAGCTTAGATGCACTTTGCCATAGATACTACAAGAACGTTACTGGTGCAATGAGCACCATTCTTTCACAAAGAAAAAAAATAAATAAATAAAACACAGTTTCCTCAGATGGTCACTTGAAAATGTACCAAAGGAGTCCAATTCAAAATGAAGGTCATAGCACAAGCCATTGTGGATGGGGTCATCCTGAATAAAAAACCACTGCCATTAGGATAGAAATGTTTCATCCGGTTAAAGGTGATCAACCAGGAGAACAGTGACAGTAGAGCGTCCCTACAAGATAACAAAAATAACAGCCACAATATATTTTCCTTTAATTTGTCATACATGTATATGTGCTATGTCACTGAACAACATGCAGTTCATTGAGATCATACACTTTTCAAATGTCTAGTCTAAACAATGCCTGGTGATTTGGTTGAATTAATAGGTAACTGTTTTGGGGACTCCAGCAGAAGAGGATGCAGGTGGGAAGGTGGACTTGCTCCGAGAAGGAGTCTTTGAAGGACTGGACGTGGTGTTTATGGCTCATCCTTCACAGGAGGACGCTACCTACATCCCAGATGTGGCAGAACATGAGTAATTTAATATTGTACATTGGTCCAAAAATGATTTTACAGTTTACTTTCCCCTTTCAGAAAAATATTTGTGCCTTATTTAAGAATCCATTTTATTCCAGCTAGTCTTATCACTTGAGATCATTTTAGTCACGATATATAATGATGATCATGTCTTCACTTCACTGGTGAGCTGAAACACCTTTGACAAGATAAACAAATTGATAAATTGACAACATTTATAAATGTTGTATATAAATAAGTCCAATGTATATAAATGTTATAAACAAAACTTCCATTTATTTCCTTTTCCAACCACATCAAACCATAGAACCCACTTAGCTACCAAGCAAGCAATTCAAACATATTCTTCTAGAGCGCTTGGTACACTATATTGCCAAAAGTTTTGGGACACCCCTCCAGATCATTGAGTTCAGGTGTTGTTTTTCAGGGGTTGAGCTCGGCCCCTTATTTCCAGTAAAATGAACTCTTAATGCTTCAGCATAGCAAGACATTTTGGACAATTTTATGCTCCCAACTTTGTGGGAACAGTTTGGGGATGACCCCTTCCTGTTCCAACATTCCAAAGCAAAGTAGATAAAGACATGGATGAGTGACCTCAACCTGATAGAACAACTTTTGGATGTATTAGAGGGGAGACTGTGAGCCATTCCAAAACTTGGATGTCTGCCTTTACATGCACATGAATGTAATATAGGAGTTGGCCCACCCTTTGCAGCTCTAACAGCTTCAGAAGGCTTAGATTTCCATTGTCTAATCATGACTATTAAGGCTGAAGCTATATGAGTTGATAGATCCAATTTCTGTCACTGACTACAAAGATAACAGCCAGTTTCAGCCCATGCGCCAATGATGCATCAATGCTGAGTCCCAGAATAGATTTCTGGGCAAAAGGGCCATATGCACACTAACTAGGCAGACTAGGCAGAATTGTTTCTGGAGCAAGATTTACATGCTAGCACTACCACAGACAAAGTAAGTATTGCAATACTATGATGACTCAGGGAAAGGAAACTAATCTCAAATATATAAACGCCAGATTCAGCACCTCTGTTATCCAAATTGGTCAAAGTGGTTGGTTATATTTTTTATACATTACATAACTGACTGGCTGACAAAATGACCTAATATTAGACCTCAGACATAGACAGATTATAGATAATCAAACATGCGTTACGGCTTCTCAGGCTAATGAAGAACACATTTTGATCACACAGGCATGACTGTAAGTAATGGCAGAAATAATTGTACCGTTATATGACTTGGATGTAATTGTGTTGATCTGCAGCCTTGTAGTGAAGTACCACGGACGTGCATCTCACGCATCAGCGTATCCCTGGGAAGGTGTAAACGCTCTAGACGCAGCTGTCATGGCTTACAGTAACATGTCTGTACTCCGCCAGCAGCTCAGACCTGAATGGAGGGTCCATGGTGAGATGACATGCTCAGCCTGATAACCATATTGAGAGACAGATACACAAGACATTCTATAAAAATACAATGTAAATTTGAGTTATGGGTGTTTTAATCAGGTATAATAAGGCATGGAGGTGTGAAGCCCAACATCATCCCTGACTACAGTGAGCTGGAGTATTACTTACGCACTCCTTCACACCGAGACCTGCCCAACATCCGAGCCAAAGCTGAAGCCTGTTTTCAAGCTGCTGCTCTGGCCACAGGATGTAAGGTAAGTGAACCATAAACTTTATTTGTATCTCTATCATCTTGTATAGTACGTAAGGAGCATTGTGTGCTGTTATAGAAAAATAATCAAAGATGTAGTGATATGATCTGTTTTCATATAAACAGTCTTTATGTCCTGAAGCATTGTGGCGAAAACGCAGGGAACTCCTTTTATAAAGACTAAATTAATATCTCTTAATGATGAAAACCACAACATATCAATAACTTTGTATTTCCTATTGGAAATGAAAAAAAATTTTTTTTTAATTTTTTTTTTATTACATATAGCACCTGCCATATACACCCCTATAATTCAGCTCTTACTATAAAGACAATACCTTTTTTTTTAGATGTACATTAATATAAACCTGTCATTAACCTTGCAGTCAGAATTACTGTACTATCAGAAAATGAATCAACACCTTCCGATCAATCACATCTAACAATTCTCCTGTACAATTTATTTCATAATTTTCTGAAATGCCTTTAGGAAACCATGTTAAAGTCAAATTGATCAAAATGATAGTAATATGTAGTTAATATGCTTGACTAAACCAAAGTTTGTTTCTTACAGGTTGAGCTTATTTTTGCAAAGAACAAGTTTTATGAAATCCTGAGGAATCACACTTTGGAAAGCCTGTATGAGGAGAATGGGAAATCTCTTGGCATGAAGTTCATTACGGTTGAGAATTCTTCTGGTAAAGAAATAAGCTAACTAGTGGTAGAATGGTGTGGCAGCTGTACTACCTTCACAGGGAGAACTTCTTTTCCAGACACCTAAGCTAACCTAATGTTACTACCATGTTAGCTCGTCTTTTGCTACTTTAGCTCGTCTTTCGGTACTTTAGCTCGTGTGAATCCCGCTATCATGAAATCCAGGGAGACAGATGCAAGTACAAGAGCTATTATTCGATAAACAACTAAGACAGGAAAAAAACAAACAACTAAAGAAAAGGATTTTAATTCAATTCAATACAATTTATTTGTATAGTGCTTTTAACAATGGACATGTCTTAAAGCAGCTTTATAGAAGTATAGAAAGATATAAAAAATTTTTATAAAGTTTTAATTTAAATTACTATTTTATCCCTAATGAGCAAGCCTGAGGCGACAGTGGTGAGGAAAAACTCGAGATTGAAATTCAATAAATAAAAGCTACTATCTTATCAGATTTCAGATTTTAAGTTTTAATTTAAATTACTGTTTTATCCCTAATGAGGTGACAGTGGTGAGGAAAAACTCAAGAGATCTTGAGAGGAACCAGGCTCAGAAGGGAACCTCATCCTTACTTGGGTGACACTGGACAGTAAATCATGTAAAAAGCTGTTGATAATGTCCTTTCTGCAACAGCCTCCAAGAGATCTTGAGCTGCCGGATGCAACGGCAGTTCAGTGACTGTGTGATAGTCTCTGAGTGGTTCTAGCCACAGCAGGGGCTGTCCATGCAGATCTATCCACAGCATCAGTGAGCACCAACAAGCGCTGAGACTCCAACCAGGGGGAGAGCGTCTGGATGGATCAGGCAGGTCCAGAAAGAAGAAGCAAACACACAGAACACTGGGAGCTCAGAGAGTGGGACTTATAGCTCAGCAGAAAATGACAGAGAGAGCGATAAATATTAAATATGCATATGATCATGTGATGCTTAAAGACAATGTAGATTATGTGCAGACAGGGACTCTGGCAAGACTAGCTATGATAAAGGAAAAGCCAGAAGGTGACAGATATGAAGGCTTTGGACATAAACCGCATCACAGTCAGCAAACCTGAGCGACTTGTGAGGGTGGTAAGGCGACAGCATCCAAATATCCCAGTACACCAAACACTCTGTGCCCATGAACCTTCCAGATCTGCTCCTTTACCCAAGAACAGCTGAACTGGTGGCAAACAAGTGTGAATGAAAAAGGAAGGAAAAGGGGCAAGACAACAAATGTGAGTGCCCTCTGGTGGTCTGATGGGGAATTGTGGCACCCAGTACCTGTTACAGACCCCTCTGTGAATTCCTCACCTTTTCCTTTTTCCTATTCAACTCTTTCACTTTCTTCATTCACACCCTTTCATTTCAGCTAAACCTGCCTAACCCCTGCCAATTAACATCATCGTCGTCACTGCCTGCTGCCAGCATTGATATCGTTAATAAAGTTAAATGTTATGCCAAAATGCGAGCACTGACCTGTATATTGGTTTGGAAAGCTTAAGGTTACTTGTAAAGGCATTGGTTTAGTGTAAAACATTCTAATTTTGTGATTTCAATCCCATCCATATCAGGCTCTACAGATTTCGGGAACGTGACTCATGCTGTTCCAGGGATTCACCCTTATTTCTACATTGGATCTGAGGCACTGAATCACACCACAGAATATACAGCGGCTTCTGGTGAGTCTGAAGAACAGCGCAATCATGATTGCATGAGCAAAAGTTGCAAAGCAACTTTGGAGGTGGATTTTAACATTTTGCTAATGAGGTCCAACTGATTTCATTTGACGCATGCATATGCTGATTTAAGGCTTAAGGCTAACTTGACTTTGTTTGCAGGTGCAGAAGAAGCTCAGTTTTACACACTCCGGACTGCGAAAGCTTTGGCTATGACTGCACTGGATGTGATCTTCAGCCCTGGAGTGTTAGACAAAGTGAAACAGGAGTTTAAAGAGGCCAAACTCAGAGAGGAGTGAGGACTGTAAGAGGTGAAACACAGGCAAGCAGAGACTAACAAGACAAATGAAACCGTCTAGAAATCGTAAAAGCCTAATATATGATTTACAAACATTACAACTCTGTTGGTCTCTGTCCTGTTTGCTTGAGGAATGTAGAACCATTACTATATGTTCTGTGGATTACAGGTAATTATCCCTGGGACAGTTTAAATTGCCACAATATATTGAGTGACAAATTTTTCCCACAATCTAAAAGCATGATTTCAAGCATTAAATAGAGATTCCAACTTTGTCATCACTAATTCAAATATATAGATTAATAGACTCTTTGTAATGAAGCTCAGAAATCTATTAATGTTGTATCTTATAGGCTATGTATTGAAATTCAATAAATAAAAGCTACTATCTTATCAGATTTCAGATTTTAAGTTTTAATTTAAATTACTGTTTTATCCCTAATGAGGTGACAGTGGTGAGGAAAAACTCAAGAGATCTTGAGAGGAACCAGGCTCAGAAGGGAACCTCATCCTTACTTGGGTGACACTGGACAGTAAATCATGTAAAAAGCTGTTGATAATGTCCTTTCTGCAACAGCCACCAAGAGATCTTGAGCTGCCGGATGCAACGGCAGTTCAGTGACTGTGTGATAGTCTCTGAGTGGTTCTAGCCACAGCAGGGGCTGTCCATGCAGATCTATCCACAGCATCAGTGAGCACCAACAAGCGCTGAGACTCCAACCAGGGGGAGAGCGTCTGGATGGATCAGGCAGGTCCAGAAAGAAGAAGCAAACACACAGAACACTGGGAGCTCAGAGAGTGGGACTTATAGCTCAGCAGAAAATGACAGAGAGCGCGATAAATATTAAATATGCATATGATCATGTGATGCTTAAAGACAATGTAGATTATGTGCAGACAGGGACTCTGGCAAGACTAGCTAAGATAACTAAAAGGAAAAGCCAGAAGGTGAGAGATATGATAAGGGACACGGCACTAATTGATGTATTGTTGACCTCCCCTCCTGTTCCAACCAGAGCGATACACCAGGGCACCCAGGATGCCCGAAGACAGGCCGGAACATCAACACCAACCCCTTCCGCTCAGTTTAGGTGGGGGAGAGATTAATAAAATAAAATAAAATAAATAAATAAATAAAAAGGTTATACAAAGTAGGAGTATATATATACACTATATTGCCAAAAGTATTTGCTCACCCATCCAAATAATCAGAATCAGGTGTTCCAATCACTTCCATGGCCACAGGTGTATAAAATCAAGCACCTAGGCATGCAGACTGTTTTTACAAACATTTGTGAAAGAATGGGTCGCTCTCAGGAGCTCAGTGAATTCCAGCGTGGAACTGTGATAGTATGCCACCTGTGCAACAAATCCAGTCGTGAAATTTCCTCGCTCCTAAATATTCCACAGTCAACTGTCAGCTGTATTATAAGAACGTGGAAGTGTTTGGGAACGACAGCAACTCAGCCACGGAGTGGTAGGCCACGTAAACTGACGGAGCGGGGTCAGCGGATGCTGAGGCGCATAGTGCGAAGAGGTCGCCAACTTTCTGCAGAGTCAATCGCTACAGACCTCCAAACTTCATGTGGCCTTCAGATTAGCTCAAGAACAGTGTGCAGAGAGCTTCATGGAATGGGTTTCCATAGCCGAGCAGCTGCATCCAAGCCATACATCACCAAGTGCAATGCAAAGCGTCAGATGCAGTGGTGTAAAGCACGCCGCCACTGGACTCTAGAGCAGTGGAGACGCGTTCTCTGGAGTGACGAATCGCGCTTCTCCATCTGGCAATCTGATGGACGAGTCTGGGTTTGGCGGTTGCCAGGAGAACGGTACTTGTCTGACTGCATTGTGCCAAGTGTAAAGTTTGGTGGAGGGGGGATTATGGTGTGGGGTTGTTTTTCAGGAGCTGGGCTTGGCCCCTTAGTTCCAGTGAAAGGAACTCTGTATGCTTCAGCATACCAAGACATTTTGGACAATTCCATGCTCCCAACTTTGTGGGAACAGTTTGGAGCTGGCCTCTTCCTCTTCCAACATGACTGTGCACCAGTGCACAAAGCAAGGTCCATAAAGACATGGATGACAGAGTCTGGTGTGGAGGAACTTGACTGGCCTGCACAGAGTCCTGACCTCAACCCGAAAGAACACCTTTGGGATGAATTAGAGCGGAGACTGAGAGCCAGGCCTTCTCGTCCAACATCAGTGTGTGACCTCACAAATGCGCTTCTGGAAGAATGGTCAAAAATTCCCATAAACACACTCCTAAACCTTGTGGACAGCCTTCCCAGAAGAGTTGAAGCTGTTATAGCTGCAAAGGGTGGACCGACGTCATATTGAACCCTATGGATTAGGAATGGGATGTCACTTAAGTTCATATGCGAGTCAAGGCAATATAGTGTATATATATATATATATATATAATATATATATATATATATATATATATATATATATATATATATATATATATATATATATAATATATATACACACACACACACACACTACTCACAAAAAGTTAAGGATATTTGGCTTTTGGTTGAAATTTATGGAAAATGTAAAAAGTTCACTCTACAGTGATATTGTATCATGAGCATTTAAGTAGAAGCATGCAATGGTGATATCCTCATCTCAAACAATTTATTGAAACAAAAGCCAACAACAGTGGTGGGTATACCACAACAAAAAATATCAGTGTCTCAATAATTTGTCATGTGCCCTTCACCATCAATTACAGCTTGACAACGACGTCTCATGCTGTTCACGAGTCAACTTATTGTCTGCTGAGGCATGGCATTCCACTCTTCTTGAAGGGCAGCCCTCAGGTCATTGAGGTTCTGGGGTGCAGGGTTTGCAGGGTGCATTTGAGGTACCCCAGCCTCCAGCAGCCGTTCCCTAATGATGCGATCTCAATGAGCTGGAGCATTGTCGTCCATGAAGATGAAATCTTCAAGATAGGCCTGTGTTGTTCATGCAGGGGCACAATGACTGGATTAATGATGTTATTCAGGTAGTATTGGCTTGTCACTGTACCATTCACAAGATGTGGGGCAGTTCTGTATTGAGTAGACACACCTGCCCAGACTGTAACACCACCACAACAGTGGCTGATGCACAGCGCTCTCCTTGATGTCTCCAACATTGTTGGCGGCCATCATTTCTGCTCAACGTGAATCGACTTTCATCAGAGAACAGCACTGAGGCCCACTGGTCCCTCATCCAGCGTAAATGCTCCCTGGCCTGGTGGTGTGGTCAGATACCCTTACACGTCATCTAGAACGCAGACCACGCTGATGTAAACGGTTCACCTCCCTTAAATGTGCCTGGAGTTGAGTGGCATTCATCATCCGGTTCCGCAGGGCACTGTTCACAATGAAGCGGTCATCAACGTGGGATGTGGCCAAAGGACGTCCACTTCTATGCCTTTCTGTGACTCTTCCAGTCTCTCTATATCTCTGTATCAACCTGCTGATGACACTCTGTGACACTCTAAGCTCAGTGGCCACTTCCCTCTGAGAACATCCTGTTTGAAGCCTCGCAATGGCGAGGTACTGTTGATCAATTGTTAGGTGTGGTCTTGGTCTCATGATGTCAAAATGTGAACAGCATGATGAAGAGGACTGTTTAAATACCAATTCTAATTGAACCAGAAAATTTATTGGTCGATTCATGGATCAAACACCGGTTGTGAATTTTGCCGTTAAGCACCTTGTTAGAGAACAGCAAGTTCTGCAGAAAGTACTGAAACACTGAACAGTTGGACATGTGCATTCAAAAGTGTAGAGAAGGTCAAATTAAGTTCACCTGTAAAGGTTATAGTGCATTTTAGGTGCATCCTGAAATTTCACCCGAAGGCTGAATATCCTTAACTTTTTGTGAGTAGTGTAGATGTGTGTATATATACATACAGAGGCTAGAATGTTATGTACATGCACATTACCATATCATATGCATACATATGGTATATAATATATATATGATACATAATTGTAATTATGATATCAAGAATGATCTATAATTAAACTATTATTATTATTATTATTATTATTAATAATAATAATAATAATAATAATAATAATAATAAATAAAAAAACCCTTTTGGTTGGATGATAGTGACAGGTGATACTAATGGTAGTTTTTATTTCATTTATTTTCTTCTTTTTATAATAATACTAATAACAATAGTAATAATAATAATTTAAAAAATAAATAAATAAACTAAATAATAATGTGTGGTTGTGGGTAGGAAATAGTTATAGAGTATATTAATTCAGTAGTTAATAATGTAATAAATATGTTAATAATAATAATAATAATAATAATAATAATAATAATAATAATAAAGAAAAAGAAGAAGAACTAAGTTTGTTTTTAGGAATTTGCAGGGATGTGCATGGCTTCAGCCCCAAATGTCTCATTTAAACTGAGATATTTTAAGAATGGGTTCCAAGTTTCATTAGAAGCTGATATATTGCTTTTGTATGTAGCAATTATTTTCTCTATAGTTATGTATTCTGTAAGAAGATTAATCCAGTGACTGATATGTGTTTTTAGTTTTCCAGTAAAGAAGAACGATTTTCTTTGTGATAGAGAAATGAGCAGTGGGCTTCTGTATTTAACTGGGAGATAGTCGACTTCTGAGATGTTTCCGAGCAAACACAGAGATGGAGATGTGGGGATTCTGCAGCTCAGGATGGTGAAGAGTTGCAGAAGTGCACTGTGAACATGTGTCTGTTCTTACTTTGCATTACTTACTTTGCATTATTTATTTAATTTGGTCAATAATAACAACAATATATAACTGTTTTTTTAACAGACCCCATAATTATTTAAATATAGGCCTCTACCAAATGGCTGCCCAAGTTAAAAATTGTTAATGAAATATAGTGACTCTACCAAACGGTCGCACAGAACATTTTACTTTGGGTGATGTGGATTCTGTGGATGGTCTTGTATTGTATGGGTTGTAAATTTGTGTTGCTGGCCATAGAGAAGATATTGTTAGAGATTTCTGTCCAAAAGTTGGAGTCGGAGTTGGGGGAGAAAGTAAGATCTTTTTCCCATTTTGCTCTTGGGATTGTTGTCATTGTGCCTCTATTGGATATGATTTAATAGATTTTAGATTGTAGTTTCTTTGAGCTTGTACTGTTCATAATCTCATCAGTTAGTTTGGAAGGCTGTAGTGGGTTATTAGTTATATTAATTTTTGATTTAATTATGGATGTGAGTTGTTGTTATTGGAGGAACTGTTTCTCTCCCACAACTCCATATTTCTCCATTAGTGTCTTAAATGATAGAAATTGTTATTGTTATAGTTATTCTCAAATAGGTGGTGAAGGTGGGTGATTCCTTTGTGCTGCCATGTTGGAAAGTGGACTGGGGTATTGTGTAGTTTAAAATCAGGATTGTGCCAGATGAAGATGTATCTACATGGTGTTAATGTTAATTTGGTAATCTTGTGAGCTTTCCAGGAGGTTGTCACAGTTGATGAAATGGTAATATTCTTGAAATATTTCATTTTTTTCTGATTGATTGCGGCAAGAAAGCGAGATCGGCGACTGAAATAGACTGACAATGATTTTGTTCTAGGTCTATCCATGAATTGTTGAAATTATCCTTTCAAATCCATTTGACTAAGTATTGTAGTTGTGTTGCTAGAAAGTAGTGTTGAAAATCTGGTGCTTCAAGGCCACCTTGTGATTTTTTCTGTTGTAATGTAGATAGAGAAGTGATTTGAACCAGTTTTCTGTGGGAGTTGTGGGAATCATTGAAAACAGGTAGTTTATTTGTGGTAAAATCTTCATTGTAACTGTGGCGATTCGTCCGATGAGTGAAAGTGGAAGGTTGGTCCAATGTCTGAGATCATCATCTATCTTTTTTAAGAGGAGTGTAGTTGAGATTAAAAAGCTCTGACAGCCTGGGGGAAATATTAATACCTAAATATTTAATGTTGCCTATATGAAATGGGAGGGCGGATTCCTGAACTGCAGAATCCTAAGCATGCTCAGATAGTGGGAGTATAGTTGATTTATTCCAGTGTAGTTTGATATTTTGGAAAATGAGTTAATAATGTTAAATGTTTCCTTTAGTGAATTGTAGGGGTCCTATGCATAAAGACTTATTTTATGTTGTGAATTTGTATCCTGAATTCATTTAATTTTGATGGTTTGTCGTATGGCTGCTGCTAGTAGTTCTATAAAGATGGCAAATAAGGACAGGGAGAGTGGGCATCCTTATCTGGTTCCCCGGTGAAGTGTGAAACTCTGCGAGGTGACCCCACTTGTAATTATTGTGGCCCTTGGTGAAGTGCATAGTGTTTCTATCCATTGGACAAAAGACTCTCCGAAACCAAATTATAATTTTGGTTTGTTTTTATTGTGAAAGATTGATTAAGTTAAATAGTCTGTGGACATTGTCTGAGGGATTCCGGTTTTTGATGACTCCTGTTTGGTCTGGGTGAATTAACATTGGGGTGACTGTCTCTATTCTAGTGGCTAGTGCTTTGGTAATTATCTACAAATATCCTATTCCTAACAAGGTTAAAGAAGTTCACTTTAAACTATTACATTGTGTTTATCCTGTTAATTCCAGAAATGCAAAAATATGTGGACGTTGTGGATCTAAGTACATTCTACAACCAACAGAAAGAATGTATTGTTTTTACTTGTGGAGTGGTCCAAGCTTTTTGGTGGCAACTTGGAAATGATATTTTTCATTTTATTCATGAATCTTACAATTTCACATTAAAGGACATGATTATCTTTTTCTGCCACAGTAACAAATCATTTGAATACATTGTCAATTTTAATGGCTAAGTTCTACATTCATAAATGTAAATTTTCTAAATCATCTCCTAAACTATCATCTTTCCTCCATGAAAGACAAAACCTTTTAAACTCTTTCAGTTAAAATCTAACAGAAAACCACAAATCTTCTCTGCTTTTGTCTCGACACTCTGGTTTAATCAATGGAACATTGTGATTTCTTTCTGCTATTTATTTTTCTTTTATTTATTTATCTGTTTATTTGTTGGTTTCCTCTGTCTACTGTTATTATAAATGTATATATTTTTATTAAGTTTGCTTATATCTTTTATTTAACTGTGGATAGTTAACTGTATACTTTAATTTTTTACACCTGAATCGATGGTGCTGTCAAGCTTTTATTCACCAAGAGCAATAGAAAACTGCACGTCGAAATTAACCACACACACACAAACACAGAGACACACACACACACACAGACACACACATGCAGATGATTGGCTGTGTCATTCATATTGACATCAAGGAGCTTGGAATCAGAAGGAGGAATGGTGCTGGGTGATTACTCTTGATATAAGTGTATGAAAAATGACTGTAGGCATTTTGAATGCATTCCCATTTTCAAATTTGTTGACTCTAGAAATCTCATGTAAGATGGGCATAAGAAACTCCAGGTACAGTTTGTTCAAGGGATCACAGTACATCTGGTAGAGTATTTCTGCATCATAGCATCGTCTTGCATCTTTGCACAGCTGAAAATGTAACTTCTGCTCATCCCATTGCTTTAGTCCACGAACACAGCAGTCATGCATGGAGAGCCATCTAGTGGCTGAAAGCTGCACCAGCATCAATGGCGTTTCACCGGGGTTGATTAATTGGTGCATTTGTTTGGTTTACAGTCGGAGATTTTGACACTTTAAGAAGATGACTTGGAATTTCTCTTGTGTTTGTGGAAATGTACATGTTTATTACATCCCAACTCTCTTGGGATCACGGTGTCACGCGCCTTCACGTTGAACGTGACTTGACACCAATGGGGGGGATTATACGCGGACTCGGTAACAGTATTTTGCAGTGAATTTCACCTTAAATATCTTTTGGGTTTGATTGAACAAAAAGACAAACGGTAGTGAAACGGGAAAAAAATAGTACATAACGAGTAACCCTGAACAGAAAAGTGTTTCGTCTCGGTTAAAAAGAGTTAACTAACTAGCAAACATGGCGGCTGCTTCCTCTCAAGAGGGAAATCAAGATGTGGATGGAAACCTGGATGACTCTGTCCATGACGCAGCTTATTTCTGAACTGGATAAACAGTGGGAAATTCTCAGAAAGGTCACTGCAGTCCTGTTACTAAACTCTGTAAAATCATTTTAAACCTATGCTGTAAGAGACACTTGAAACTCTTTTCAAGGCAGAAACCATAGTGGGTCTTGTTGCAAGCCAAATCTACAATCAGCTCTGTATCAGGATGGCATTAAAATCATGTTCAAGGAAGAAAACGTCGTCTTTGAGACGCCCATATGAAGCAAATTGCCTCCATGACAAACAGATACCTGCTCCAAAGGGGAAGTGAAACTGCAGTTGTAATAAAATGACTGGACCTGTCCATCCGAGAGACTTACGTGTAAAGAAAGTCACTCATGTTTGCCGCTGTAGAAGAGTACCAGGCGCTGGAGAAGAAGAAGATCAGCCCAGTGAAGGCATTGAGTAAGGTGACACAAGCAGGGTATCACTGAGCCTCGGTGAGGTGGGAGGAGTGCGAACAGGCGTGCCTGCACTCCAAGCACCAACACACGTCAAGCAGGGCGAAGGGTTTACCCAGCTAGTGACACCACTCAAGGACCCATTGCAGCATCACTCAAAAGTAGTGTGGGACACACTGGCTATCATCATCATCATCACTCTGGCATGTCTACTGACTGAGAAAGAAAGTTAGGAGACCCTTGAGGATGGAGCTCAGATATCCAAAGTCAGAGGATCGGCACATGTTCACTTAGAACATTTTCTGTACCGTTTACATTCACGCCCATACCGACAACGAAGAAATACATGATAGATAATCTAACATCCTTTGTTTTGACAAAACCTAGCTGATATCCAGCTCCACGGCTATACAGCAGGCCACAATGTTAGGATGGCACACAGTACCTCCAGAATATCACGGTCCTCCTAGTGAATTCCTCTATCTGGGTAAAAGAACTCAGACATTAGGGTCACGTTTGCAGAAGGTTAAATGTTTGATATGTTTCACTCAAAAGCGCACATTTCTGAGAAGCCCTGACTCTAAGAAAGGTGTCAGACACGCAATCGTCGTATGATGAATGTAAAGAACTTATGCCAAGTATTACTAGTTATGAACATGTTATATTCAGAGCATTAGGACATTATGATCGATATATAAAATGGTCCTTTTCTTGCTCTGACTGAGAAAGTATTATAAAAAAGAGAGATGAGATCCTGTTGAATCCTAAGGGCCAAACTCCTCTGACATTCATTCATCACTTATTTTTGTTTATTTATTATATATTTATGTACTTTACAGTGTCTTTTTAGTTTTTTTCTTTTTAATTTCAATGTATTTATTTGTTTACTCTATGTTGGGTTGTGTGTGTGGGGGGGGGGTGAATGGGAGGATACACTGTGGGAACTGGTCTCTGTAGAAACCACACTTCATGGATGTTGTTCATATTGGGAAATAAAAGGTCTGAGGATAACACCTACACAAGACTTATTGGCTGTCATTTTTATTTATGTATTAACTTGTCAGTTTTTTTTCTTTTTTTTTATTTTATGTCCCTGGTGATCACCTGATATTTTATTTGTATTATTATGAGTTTGCAAAGTTTAAAACAAACAATAACCAAACAAAAAAGAAGAACAGTTAAACCCTTCATATATCAACAATCTGTGCAGTGTAGAAAATGAAGAGTATGAAAGAGGAATGTTTTACATCTTTTTTAATAGATGGAAGTGTAGTGCCCGGTGAACTCTGACATGCAGCTGAGCTTTTTCTGAGCTTTTTGCTTGTTTAATTAATAAATAAAGTCTGAGGCAAACACCTACATTTCATGTCATTTTTATTTTTTTTATTTAATGTCCATGGTGATGATCTGATGTTTTATATCTTCTTAATGGGTGGAAGTGTAATGCCCGGTGATTTCGGACATTTAGCTGAGCCTTCTCCTCTATCCATGATCGTCTTAGGGACTAGAATTCTGTGTGCTGTTGCTGGACAATGCCTACGGACTCTTTTAGTGATTGTTCTAGGGGTACTGTGGCTAAAATAAAAATAAAGCATTTTAAAAGGTTTTAAGCCTGCACAAATAAAGTATAATGCATTTTTAATATTTGCTTTTGTTCCTTACATCGACGATTGGGGGAGATTTTCTGCTTTAAGGATGTAGCATTTCTTGAGTCTCATAAAGTGATCTTTCAGCATCTTCGGCTGATCGAGGAAGTTGGAGCCCCTTTGGATGTCAGCCTTCATCCTTTCCACCAGAGTGTTCGTGTGTAAGGCCTGAAGAAAACAAAGATATTACACAAAATGGCACTGGTGGTTCAACTGTTATACTTATCCATATCACCAGAAATATAAGTGATAACTACATGCTGAGTCCTGGCACTGAAATAGCACAATGAAATCTGAACTCTTCCTTATATAACTTGGAATACTTAGTTTGCAAGTCCTGTACGTTAAATTTGTATTATTTTTTAAAACTGATCTTTTTTACAATAATTATTTTATTACTATTTGTCACAAAACTCTTATTAATCTTAAACAAAGCATATTCAGATGAAACCAACCCTGCGCAACTCTTCATCCTTTAATGTCAGCCTCTTCTTCAGGTCCTCAATGAGCTCCTTGTTCTTTGTGTTGCTCCTCTCCAACTCAATCTTGAGCTAAAATAAAAAATGTCCTCGGATTAGCTAGTCAATAATAATAATAATAATAATCATAATAATAATAATATATCTAATATAATTTCTCACCTCTTTGATGACTGTTTTGTTCTCTTCAATCTTCTGCTGCATTTGCTTGATTTCCTTCGGGTGACCGAGTTTCTTTAAATGATCTCGTTCATGCCTTACCTGATTGAACCGGTGTTGCAGCGTTTCATAGTCGATGTAGTCTCCTTTATTGAACTTCTCGAGCTTTGCAAGCAGTGCTAAGATTTGTTTTTTCTGCAGAAACAAAACAGACCCCCGTGTTATTTACTGCATAAGGTCCATCGATGACATGTTCTTGCATCAACAATGAAGGAAGCAAATAACTTAATGTTTACCAAAAACACCTTGTAGCCTTAGCATGAGTCTCACCTGTACATCGATAATCTCATTTTGTGTCTCATTCTCCTTCCTCAGTTGCTTGACCTTTTTTACTTCCTGCTTCATGCGCTTCAGGTCCTCCTTTAGCTTACAGATGTCCGCATCTCGATCCAGCAAGTTCTTTTTCATGTTCTCAAATTCACTTACCTTATAGGAAGACATATTTGTACATATTAGGTAGGTAGGTAGGGTTGGGTAGGTATGTAGGTAGGTAGGTAGGTACTTTATTCATCCCAAAGGGAAATTAAGTTATATTAATTACACTGAGAGCATGTATCACACCATGATTGACAACAGGGCTGTTAACATGTATTTTAAAATATGTCAGGTATGTACACATATTCTTTGAAACTTGCTGGGAATAAATAACATACATATAAAATATAAAAGATTATTGTACCATATTATTTTCATATTGCTGCGTATCTAATACGAACATATCTCAAACCATTCACCTGCTCCTCGGCCAGTTCCATTTCAGTTTTGAATTCTTCGGTCATCTCCTTCACGTCGAGTTTTTTGATCACAGACGCCCGTATCTGTTTTTGAGTCTCCACGAACTTGGCCTGTTGCTGTAAAGTGAAAGATGGAGAAAATGATGCACACTCCAATTGTACTGATCCCAAAGCATCGCTGTTCCCCATATGGTGGCTTTAATGAAGAAATAAATTTAAAAAAAATACCCCATGAATACAAAGATTATATCAGAGTCTAATCTTAAGTTTTTGGGGGGAACAATAATGTCTATTATATCTTAAATATTATTGATTTCTGGGGTTTAGCTTCTCTTAGTGTAGGCACCCTATCTAGTGCACTGTGAGTAAACAAACAATGAATGAAAAAACAACACATATTACACTGAATAAATACAGTAACAATAATGACCAAGAGCATAGTCTGGAGCAGAGCAAGATCAGTATGACTTCCTTACCTCCAGCAGTTCATCCTGATGGGACTTTTTCATCTCCTTCATGGCACAATGATAGCTTTCCTCCTGCTGGTGAAGTTTCTTTTTACAATCCGCCTTCAGATCCTGAATTAGTCTATGATCCATCTGACAGTGCTTTTCATATTCCTCAAGCAGCTTTTGATTGTGGGCTTGTTCTGAGTGACAAAATTAGACATACTTTTACAACTGTGTACTATTGTAGTACATTAACCACTGTAGTGTAAGGAGTAGTCTTAAAAATTCAACAAAACCCATGCTCATGGTGTGCTAGATAAACCAAATCTTAAAACCCAAAATCTGTCTTAAAGGGTAAGCATATGCACAATGGTGAGCGTATTTACTTTCATCCTCCAGCTCTTTGGCATGATCTTTCGTCATTTTCTCTATCAAGGCCTTCTGCTTCTCGTTCTCGACAATCAGCGTCTACAATGAGAAAATGTACAGTTTTTATTGAATCATTTATCAATACGTAATATTTATTTGTACTCATCTGATACCTTTTATTCAAGGATACATTAATATTAAAGACAAACTGACAAAAAGAAATCCTCATGAAATTCAGTTCTACTGTTCTAGTCTCACTTATGGGGCTTCACAGCTAAATGATCAGTTGAAGAGCTCAAATTCTGACCTCATTTTGGGCTTTCAGATCCTCAATCTGCTTGAGGTATTTCCGCTCGAGTTCACTGAGCTTCTGCATGTAGATCCTGTCCTTCCGATTCTGCACTTGCCCCTGCTCAAACTCCAGCCTTAACACCTGGGTGTTAGCCTCTTGTAAACTCTTTTCCTAGTGTTTGAACACAGAAATATGTCAGAAACATACGTGCAAGTCATGGACATGAAAACAACAGCTCCATAACTTTCATCAAGATAACAGATCAGTAACTGTTCATATTTACCTTTTGCTCCAGATAGGACTTGGAACAGAGGACCTCATCGGTGTACTTCATTTCTTTTACACATAGCAGGCGTCCCAGATTGTCAGTGACTGTCCAGATGAGGAGGGAGCCATCCTCTGAGGCCGTCACCAGATAACGATCACCAGGCGTGATGACCATCTGCATACACGATGAAAGAAATAAAGTTAAATTAGAGAGGGTGAAAAAGTTCATTAACACCAGCTTTAACCATTATTAGCTGTCAGGAGGAAGCACACAAATGAAAGGAAATAACAGACTAAACAGAACAGAAGTACTCGATAGAACATCCACGTACTTTGGTGATGGGACTTGAATGGGCCTGGTACTCTGTCCATGTTCCCCCTTCTTGTAACGGGTACTGCATGACCCTCACGTTACCAGCAGCGGTTCCAACGAAGACCGCTTTGCCAGAATGAGTCACGCAGACGGCTCTGTACTCAACACCATCTGAGTCCAGTTCCATTGTGATCTAAATGAATAGAATAAGAAATATAAATCAAATAAATTTGTTATTCTGTCAATCATGGGGAACAATATATCATGTCTATCCTGATGTATATCAGGATAACAGTGCTAAAATCAAGAAAAGAGCACACACTTAAATACACAGACATTTCTATTATCCTGGTTAGCTATACCATGGTAGTTAAGTAGCCTGGTAAAATTCTAGTACAGACAAACAATACAATACAATACAATACAGGCTTCATGTGCTTTTTTACACAATATGTGGCTTTAATAGTTAAAAAAACCATGGTATGATCACTTTTTTTAGATTTACCTGTTTATCGTGGAACTCCTTCAGTTTGAAATCACTGCCTACAGCGAGGACGTTCTCACTGTCGGATGAAAACGCCACATCAGTGTAGATGCATGATTTCTGTATGCTTTTAGACTCGCACATGCCAGTCTGAATGTTCCACATGTATATGGTGCCGTCCATCCCACAGGACACCAGGCGGCTGTCATCTTTGCTCCAATTCAACGACAGCACCTGAAGGGTTCGAACAGGGTATCGATATGAACCAAGGAGATTTGTTCTACATTATACAAAAATATGGCATGAAGATTTCTTTCGGACGACTGGATTCGGTGATGACTGACCTTCTTACGGTGACCCGTAAGCTCCACTTTTTTCTGTGTTCTCACATTGTAAACGTGAATCACTTTGCCGGTGATGGCGGCGAACAGGTTGCCATCGTGGTTGAACACACACTGTGGACACACACACTTTATTTTACTTACTAATTCTACATTAATGCACAATTTAAAAAATAATACAAATAATAAATCAAGCACTCTATTATTTTATTTTAAGTAACCTTCAAGTAAATCTATTGTATTTATGTTTAGATTTTTAAGAAATGTATTGTTTTTTATTATTCTTGATTGTTGACTTAAACCCACTTTCTAAATGTCTCAGAATTTCAATAATGTACATGTTGTAAATTGCTCTAAAGGATTATTTCAGGATTTGAAAGTTTTACTAGCTTAATTATCAAACCCGTCATGTTCTGTATCTCAAAACAGCTCTTCACCATATAACAGTAAGCCTACATCAGTGAGGACTTACCTGTTCATAGGGGCCTGTGGGAAATTCCTGCACAGTCTGGAATTTGTCCACTAATATGTTCATGAGGCAGAGCCTATCACAGAATCCAACCAGGATGGAGTGGCCATTAGGGTGCAATGCCATGCAGTACAGATCTTCAGGAAACTCTTTGTACAGCTCCAGAGACCTGCAGAGGAAAAAAAATCATGACCCGTCAATACGGTCAGAAAACTGCTATGGGAAATTAGCACTGCGGATATTTTTGTACCAAAACATGATAATGATATGATGGTTTTGGAATAGCGTACCAGTTATATTATATATATTTGCTACAGTTCTCAGTGGCAGCATCAATACGTCTTTACAAGTACTGTTACATTATATGCTAGCTATGATGATTATTTTTGTCTTCTGTTAAGCGACATTGAATGAGAATGCGTGAATAAAAAAACATTATAAGCTCTTACCTGGTCTCATAGTTCCAGACACGCACAGAGTTGTCCTTTGAGCAGGTGGCAACAAGCAGTTTGGATAAGCAGACTGACAGATGAGTGATGCTCTCAGCATGAAGAGAGTGAAACAGGAACTTGAAGTTAGCCTGTACAGTCCGGAAAATGAAGTAATGGTGAAGTGAATGTCAGAAATCAGTTTTAGGATGTCAATTTTCTACTAGTATAGCATGGCTTGTTTTGACTGTGTACTTATTAAACCTCCTGTTGCTCTGTTACCTTGTTACTCTCAGCTAATTTGAGATTGGCGTGGTAGATTTGGCCTTGGTCTGTGGTAATGGCCAGGATATCCTCTAATGGATTCATGCATAAAGAGGTTATCTCAGCCTGACTTGGCAGAAGGCACGGGTCCTGAGGAATCTGCAGATCAGAGAAAAAGTTAAGATCCTTAACTTGTCCATAAAAACCTCTACTGAATATTAGCTATGAACATACTCACGCTTATTTCCATGGTCTTCCTGTAGTCATTCTTCTCCGTCGTTTCTTCATAGAGGCAAACTTGGCCAGGTCTACCTGAACAGATGAAGCCTCTAGAGTACTGCGTGATGGCAGTAATACGCGGCAGTGTGTAAGGAGCTAAGACCGTTGCATCAGAGCCTGTATACTCCATTTGCCTGTGGAGAGAGATATATGTGGGACACAGAGGATTAAAAAAAATCTCTTAAAATTATATTGTACTTTACTGTAAATACTGTAGGCTAATACAAGCATTGCAATATTATAACAGATCATCAGAAAAAGCCAATTAGTGTTGAAGGTTCTCTATTTCTCTTTTTATTTATTGTTACCTCTCATACGGCCTCCCCAGCTCGTGTATGGATCCGGACTTCACCATCAGCAGAAGCAAATTTCCAGTTTCTGTTCCTGCGACAATGCAGTCCTCAGACATCCATGTGTGGCACAGGATGCTATCTGTTTTCATGTTAAACACTCTGGTCTGTTTCAGGATGCCGTGCTCCAGCGTAAAGGTCTTGATGACTCCTTTTCCATTCACACAGACCTGTGTGCTGTCTTTGGGGTTAAAGCTGACCTAGGATTGAGAAACAAGAACACTCAGTATGTACACTTTCAGCTATGAAACTGTTATTGTACCCAATGCCACAAAAAGGAGCCATTTTATTATACACTCAAAATCAACATTTTTGACTCATTTGAGAAATGTTTTTAGTCTTACAAAGTCTGCATTCCTTAACCTACAGCTACTAGACGTTTAGGATTTTTACCTGATTGACAAAGCCAATCCTTGTGATGTCCTCCCGGGCAATGACCTTATTCTTCTCCCAGTCCCAGTAGAAGAGGGTCCAATCTGGTCCTCCAGACTGGCCTAGCAGGTATTTGGAATCAGAAGAAAAAGCCATGCAGACAAACTCCTGCACGTTGATCTTACCACCCGTCAGAACCCGTTTCTTGGGGCAACCTTTCAACCGAAGATTATAGATGGTGATAGTGCCCTGTTTCCCGCGCTCAGACGCAGCCAGGTAGTGCTTGTTGGGGCTCATCGCCAGTGCCTGGATGCCTTCGCTTGTCTTCGCAACTGTGGGGACACATTTGAGTGTTAGAAATACAGCTGGTGTGTATTTACCATTTAATATCTAAAGGACCTGGTTTATATAGGCTAAATAAGGCAGGAAGCATATTCGGAAACAAAGATAAGAACCTATGATTATTATAAGCATTACAGTACAGTCCTCTGTGTAGTATCTATTTTTGGTTGAATGCTTAGGTTTTTAAAGTGGCTATACCAGATGTGAAGCTTTAAGAAGGCTTACCTGGAAAGAATTTGTACTGTTGGCGAAAGAGATTGTATCGCACACAGAATTTTCCACTGGGGAAAATGACGGTTTGGTCATTCATGAAGTGCAAGTTGTTATTGACTTTCTTTTTCAGTCCAAAAATGTGGTGAGGTTCCAATGTGAACTTTTCAGCCATTGTAATGCAGTCTGAAATGAGAAAATGGAAACGTTAGCTGTCTGTCAGCTCATCAGACCTTGGGTAGACTTGTACAGCACACACTTAAGGACAGAGGCAGGTGGTTGTGGCTTTATTTCTAGCATTAGTAGCGAAGTATTTTCTCGATTGTGTCCAGGTCTAAGAGAAAATCGTTTAGTGGCAAAGCCATGAGTCTTTGCTTTGTGGGCACTATTTTTGTTTTAGCATGTGCAGGTTATCATAACCTAACCCGTGTCCAAAACATGTCTCATGAAAATGACCAGTGGGACCATGGCACTCTTGTCCAGAGAATAAAACAAGCAACCATCAGCCTAATAACACGAGAAATGCAACCAAAAATGTACACATACTGCTATCATGTATCATAGGTTCAGCTTTACGGTAGCTATTCTCATAAAATGCTAACTGAAACCTGGAAACATTAATAATAATAATAATAATAATAATAATAATAATAATAATAGTAATAATAAAGTTATATCTCTCTTTAATCAGAATAGGAAATGTCTAAATGTAAGCTAACCAATCGGCTAACAGCTCCTGTAGGCGTCTCTAGAAAGATCGACAAAGCGCCTATATTTTTCGGCTATATCTTTTTCAATCGCTGAAAGACTATGACAAGTAAAGACTAAGAAATTGTAGAAAATGTTGAATTAAGTTGAATTAAGAGTTGCTTACCTTGCTTTCCTTGTTGATGTGAACGATAATGTCTAGTGCTTTGCTCTAAAACAGTATTCTTATACATAGATCTCTATAGTTACCATTGCGTATCAGAATTAAAAGTTCGTTTACGTCACGAAAAGAGAGAGAGAGAGAGAGAGAGAGAGAGAGAGACGTGTCACTCACAAGGGAGTCGAACCTTTTCGACTCTTAACTAAATTGTTTTCTTCGTGCGTTTTAATAAATACGCAACAGAATAAGTTTTCTTTCATGCACACATTTGTTAGGGAAATGAAGGCAGCGTGAATCGTTCATACATCAATAACGGTTCGGTTATACGGCACTTAGGAAATGAATCGACCCTTTCCGACTCTTGTCGGAAAGGAATAGTTTTCTGTGTGAGATTTAATAAATATGCCCAACTATAAGTGTTCATTTACGCAAACATTTGTTAAAGAACTGAAAACTGCGTGAATTATTAAAGTATATGTTTTTGTCGTGTGGCTTTCAGAAGTGAGTCGACCGTGTTCGACTCGTGTCAATTAAATAACTGAAAATGGCGTGAAGTGTTAAAACGTCCACCCCCCCCCCCTCCTTTTATTCTTGTTTATTGGTTCTGTTTTCATGACATGGACAGTTGATAAGGCATTTCACTACACGTCGTATCATGTATAGTTTTCTGCAGAGATGTCAGCTAAATAATGATCGAGTTTAATAAACTGATTTGATTATGCTTTAAAAGAAATTGCATGACTCGGACCATCACCTTCACACCTAACCGCTGGGAAGTCATGATTCAAACAGTATTTCAGGTTTAGGCTTTGGATATTAGGGGTTCAGTTTAACTTCACTGATCTCAAGGATCTTCTGTGTGCTTTGAGACTGTGATACTGCAATGAAGACCTTTGAGATCTCTGTACCAAGAACAGCTGGCATCCTTATTTTTCTTATAGTTGCTTAAGTTTGCCTTTCTAATTCAGTTAACATTACAGTATGATCAAGTGGTTGGAGAAGGAAATACACAAAAGTGTATTCAATTCAGTTTATAGTTCTTTTCTTTATTATTAACATTTTTGCAGACATATAATATACCTCAGATATAAAATGAGACCGGATGTCTCACAGGAGAAACAAGAAACAAAGCAATCACTAATTACCAGCTTCTACTGTTTAACATTACTACATTGTTTTTTAAATAATGATTTGCTTCTTGTAAATGTTTGTCCACTAAAGGCATAGGGAATAACCAAGCGGAAATAGGTGATACACTATATTGCCAAAAGTTTTGGGACGTCTGCCTTTACATGCACATGAATTTAATATGGAGTTGTCCCGCCCTTTGCAGCTATAACAACTTCAACTCTTCTGGGAAGGCTTTCCACAAGGTTTAGGAGTGTGTTTATGGGAATTTATGACCATTCCTCTAGAAGCGCATTTGTGAGGTCAGGCACTAATGTTGGACGAGAAGACCTGGGTCACAGTCTCTGCTCTAATTCATCCCAAAGGTGTTCTATCGTGTTGAGGTCAGGACTCTGTGCAGGCCAGTAAAGTTCCTCCACACCAAACTCACTCATCCATGTCTTTATGGACCTTGCTTTGTGCACTGGTGCGCAGTCATGTTGGAACAGGAAGGGGTCATCCTCAAACTGTTCCCACAAAGTTGGGAGCATGAAATTGTCCAAAATGTCTTGAATGTATGCCGAAGCATTAAGAGTTCCTTTCACTGGAACTAAGCGGCCGAGTCCAACCCCTGAAAAACAACATCTGTATTCAATGATTCAGAGGGGTGTCCCAAAACTTTTGACAATATACTGTATATTACACCATCTCAAGGATTGGGCTTCTTTTTGTGGTCCCAGCAGTACTTTTTGGACATCCAGCATGCCAACAATAATTTTAAACGGGATGGATGTAGATCAAAGAGCCCCACAACATGCACATATTACATGTGATTGGATCATATGAACTTTTTTGAACAAAGTTTGAGATGCAGACCCACATACTATGTACCTATAATACACTATATTGCCAAAAGTATACGCTCACCTGCCTTGACTCGCATATGAACTTAAGTGACATCCCATTCCTAATCCATAGGGTTCAATATGACGTCGGTCCACCCTTTGCAGCTATAACAGCTTCAACTCTTCTGGGAAGGCTGTCCACAAGGTTTAGGAGTGTGTTTATGGGAATTTTTGACCATTCTTCCAGAAGCGCATTTGTGAGGTCACACACTGATGTTGGACGAGAAGGCCTGGCTCTCAGTCTCCGCTCTAATTCATCCCAAAGGTGTTCTATTGGGTTGAGGTCAGGACTCTGTGCAGGCCAGTCAAGTTCATCCACACCAGACTCTGTCATCCATGTCTTCATGGACCTTGCTTTGTGCACTGGTGCACAGTCATGTTGGAAGAGGAAGGGGCCAGCTCCAAACTGTTCCCACAAAGTTGGGAGCATGGAATTGTCCAAAATGTCTTGGTATGCTGAAGCATTCAGAGTTCCTTTCACTGGAACTAAGGGGTCAAGCCCAGCTCCTGAAAAACAACCCCACACCATAATCTCCCCTCCACCAAACTTTACACTTGGCACAATGCAGTCAGACAAGTACCGTTCTCCTGGCAACCGCCAAACCCAGACTCGTCCATCAGATTGCCAGATGGAGAAGCGCGATTCGTCACTCCAGAGAACGCGTCTCCACTGCTCTAGAGTCCAGTGGCGGCGTGCTTTACACCACTGCATCCGACGCTTTGCATTGCACTTGGTGATGTATGGCTTGGATGCAGCTGCTCGGCCATGGAAACCCATTCCATGAAGCTCTCTGCGCACTGTTCTTGAGCTAATCTGAAGGCCACATGAGGTTTGGAGGTCTGTAGCGATTGACTCTGCAGAAAGTTGGCGACCTCTTCGCACTATGCGCCTCAGCATCCGCTGACCCCGCTCCGTCAGTTTACGTGGCCTACCACTTTGTGGCTGAGTTGCTGTCGTTCCCAAACACTTCCACGTTCTTATAATACAGCTGACAGTTGACTGTGGAATATTTAGGAGCGAGGAAATTTCACGACTGGATTTGTTGCACAGGTGGCATCCTATCACAGTTCCACGCTGGAATTCACTGAGCTCCTGAGAGCGACCCATTCTTTCACAAATGTTTGTAAAAACAGTCTGCATGCCTAGTTGCTTGATTTTATACACCTGTGGCCATGGAAGTGATTGGAACACCTGATTCTGATTATTTGGATGGGTGAGCGAATACTTTTGGCAATATAGTGTATATTGTAGACCTAATCAATCCACATTATCTTCAATAGCTGATGCCTGGCACTCCAAGCTATTCTAATCCAAATACATCTCAATATATTTATTACTTTTTACATTTGACAATTATTTTCTGCAAAACGTTTTCAGAAGTGAGTATTGGGTCTTTTGACTGACACTTGCACAAAATAATATCTTTTACCTGATGGTAGAGTTGGTTCTCTTTTTTTTTCTTACCTCACTGATTGACTTCTGCATACTCTCATCTCTTTTCTTATCTTTTTTCCATGATTTGCAAAACGAGATGTCGCAACCCCTTGTAAGCAACCTTATTAATGAATTATTAACACATTATGAACACATTATTAATCGTTGCATTACATTACATTAAAAAGGATTGGACTACAAGGACTAGTTTGAGGAGCACTGTTTTCTATGTTTGGGTATTTAGATCCCACCCTCACTTATATTGTATATTTAGGGGCAGTGGTGGCTCAAGTGGTTAATGCTTTTGGGCTGTTGATTGGGGGAACAGGGTTGAAGCTTCACTTTTGGGCAACTGAGTAAGGCCTTTTACCCTGGAGCAGGGGCACTGTATCATAGCTGTCCCCACGTTTTGAACCCAACTTCCTTAGCTGGGATACGTGAAGAAAAGAATACTAATATATCTATTTTTTAAACATAAAAGACAAATAAATACCCACATGTTAAATTTAAATAAAAAGGGACAATTACTAATGTTGTTCTACACCTTTTTAACCTTTGTGATGAATAGCTTTGAAGGAAATGCCTGTAGTTATTCAGGATGTGGTTGTATTATAATAAACAGTCATAATTATAATAAATCAGAAGTATTTTAAATAGAAATTTTATTCACACTTCATCTGTCCTGTTAGTCATCTTTACTGTGAGGTACAGCATTCTGGACAGTTCTAACATTTCTTCACCATTAAGTCATACTTCATTTCTAATTAGTTTAGCAACAATATCCCTGGAGAAGATACTTAAAAAATCTCTATAAGAGTCCATGGGGCGGTCAAGCTACAGCACACAGAAATACAGACGCTAAGGAGATCTTGGATAAAGGATGAGGTCCAGCTGCATGTCAGAGTTTATCGGGTGTTGTGCAACTTCCATCCATTAAAAAGAATTAGACCACCAGATGATCGCCAGGGACGTGTCAAACACTCAGATATCCTTGAGTCTGTGTGAGACTGAAAGCTACTTCCTTTCAGGAACGTTCTCGCTAACTGCCAATTAGATCCACCATGGTCAAGAAACCTGGGGAGGGGGGGCAATTCTGAGACAGGGTTGGAAAGGTGTGTGTTTGGAGCTACCAGAAATGACTTTGATGGAATATATATATTACATTTTATATGGATTTTTAAGCATAATTTGTAATAAATATTTTGTATTTAGTTATACACACAATTACTGCCAGGCAGCTGAGATATGTTAAGGGATTCTTACACTGTACATTAAATTAATGACGGTATTGAATAATTTATGATCCATATATGCATATATATATATATATATATATATATATATATACACTTTACTATTTACTGTTTTATTTACAGCTTATTTACAACTTAAACATATTTTACAATAAGTATTCTAATCTAAATATGTCTTTTCAATTCACTGCAAAACGCCTTAAAAGCTCATTAGTCAGTGTATACCTCTGCCCATCCCACTGGAAATGAGTAGGTTGGGCAGAACTGTCTTGACCTGAAGAGTACTGAAAGTGAGGGCTGAACTCAATGGCCAATGCAGAACGTACCAATCCAACACCACCTACAGGCTCAGGAGCAGGATGGTACACTCTGCCACTGTCTGGATGCATGAACAAGGAATGAGGTTGGAAAGGAAAGGTCAGTTTAGTCCCGCCTCCACAATACGACAGATGCCCCATCTCAGACAACAAATGAGTGAATACAACTGGCTGATCGTCACAACGTAGGAAGTTCCTCTCACGTCCACACAATGAAATGTAGGGGAAGTGCTGCTGGTAGCGACCACTTCGATTGACTTTCAAATGCTTGAAAAAGAAAACCAGAAATTGCTGATCTGGAGGGAGTAACAGAGGAGAGATAAGTTAGAGATTTCATTGATACATATATATCTACTGGTTTAATAGAAACCTCAGAAGTATTGTCTTTTTGTTTGCACTAGGTTGCACACAATGCACTTTATATGACTAGGACAACTTACTTTATGTCCTTAGCTGTGTGTCACTTTAAGTAGCTCTATGTTATTTTATGTAGGACCAGGGTCCTGCAGAAACATTGTTTTATTTCACTGTGTACTGCGTCAGCTATACATGGTTGGAATGGCAATAAAAGCTTCTTGACTCCTGACTCGACTTACAATGGCGTTTACTTTCACTGCACCTGAACCCAGTCAAAATAACTTGGATCTGTTTGCACCAATCACTAAATTAACAAATTGACTTCTTCAAGACTGTTGAACAATCATGTGCAATGTCTCAATACTGAAGCTGGCTAAATGTGTGTAAAGACATCATCAAGGCAAAGAATCATCTTACTGATATCTTAATATGAGAAAATGTGGCAATGTAAAAATAATCGAATAAGAAAATGTTAAACAAAGATGAGAAGATTCAAGCAAATGTTTATATATACATACACTATAATGCCAAAAGTTTTGGGACACCCCTTCTAAATCATTGAACTCAGATGTCGTTTTTCAGTGGTTGGGCTCAGCCCCTTAGTTCCAGTGAAAGGAACTCTTAATGCTTCGGCATACCAAGACATTTTTGACAATTTCATGCTCAACTTTGTGGGAACAGTTTGGGGATGACCCCTTCCTGTTCCAACATGACTGCACACCAGCGCACAAAGCAAGATCCATAAAGACATGGATGAGTGAGTTTGGTGGGGAGGAACTTGACTGGCCTGCACAGAGTCCTGATAGACCGGAGCGGAGACTGCGAGCCAGGCCTTCTCGTCCAACATCAGTGCCTAACCTCATAAATACACTTCTAGAGGAATGGTCAGAAATTCCCAAAAAAACACACTCCTAAACCTTGTGGAAAGCCTTCCCAGAAGAGGTGAAGCTGTTATAGCTGCAAAAGGCGGGCCGATGCCATATTACATTCATGTGAAGGCAAATGTTCCAAAACTTTTGGCAATATAGTGTATATACCATTTTGTACTTTCTAAGTTCTACATGTCCCCCCCCCACATTGTTTGTATTAGTAAGAAAGATTAAACAATAATAATTTTAAAAAATGATTTGTATGTAGGCTCACATACCTTTAAAACAAGTGACAAAGTTCTTCACCTTGGTATCATCTAGAAAGAGCTAGTGATAGAAGATTAAAGTTGTAAGTATTTTATTTGTTCCATGAACAAGACTACATGCGCCATATTACAGTCTGTATACCTGTCCTTGATGATCAAGATAGTAGAAGTATTCACGAATACGCGGCTCAGGACTCTGACCCTGTGTGTACGTGCTCTGTCCTCTCCAAAACACCCCCGGTGTCCTGATCCTCATCGTGCTTCTCCAAAAATATATCCCAGTTATAGTCATACCGCAGAGAGCGTGCTTTACAGGATAGTTTGTATAATTATAACCGACTGTCTCACCATATGACAATGTTTTTAAGCGACGCGGTTCAACTTTTATAAAACTCCGGTCGGAATCTGTAAACGCTGCGCATTCGTTCCACCAGCCAGCACGCCCGTAGCGTACGTTAAAGCATAAATGGCTTCAACAGTGATGTTAAAATAATAAACAATGTTTTTAGTGCTAGAATAGAACGAGTTTCATTCATCCAACAATAAAGGTTAGAGATGTTCAGTAAGGCAACACTAGATGGTGCTGTCTGCTTCCTTATAGTCGGCTTCCCACGTGTTGAACAAGGTGATTGTTTTCTTCTAAAGTTTTCACTGTGCCTGAGGAATATACCCTATATACAATACTCAAGATTTGTCAAACAGAATCGAAACCTAAGGGTGAATTCAGATACACTACATGAACAAATGTTTGTGGACACAGCAATCGTTTATGCTTGTTCAACACCTGCCTAAATTTTGGAACAGGGTTGTGGAGATTTGTGCTCATTCAGCCTTGCTGAGGTCAGGCACTGATGCCTGGGGTGCAGTTAGTGATCCATCCTAAAAGTATTCAGTGAGTGATCTGTGCAGGCTACTTGAGTTCTTCCACCCCAACTTTGATGCATCACGTGTTCACAGTTTCTTGTGCACTGTGATACTGGAACAGGTTTAATTCCAGGTCAAAACTGAGACGTCTGTCTTTACATGCACATGGATGTAATACGGAGTTGGCCCACCCTTTGCAGCTATATAGCTAGGTTTAGGAGTGTGTTTATGGGAATTTTTGACCATTCCTCTAGAAGGACGGGATGTGAAGGCCTGGTTCGCAGTCTCCGCTCTAATTCATCCCAAAGGTGTTCTATCAGGTTGAGGTCAGGACTCCAGACCAAACTCACTCATCCATGTCTTTATGGACCTTGCTTTGTACACTGGTGTGCAGTCATGTTGGAACAGGAAGGGGTCATCCCCAAACTGTTCCCCCAAAGTTGGGAGCAGGAATTGTCCAAAATGTCTTGGTATGCTGAAGCATTAAGAGTTCCTTTCACTGGAACTAAGAGGCCGAGTCCAACCCCTGAATTTTTGGCAATATAGTGTACAGTATATGTTACATTCAAGTTGTCATTTCAACCACATATAGCTGACGCAGTACATAGTGAAATGAGACAACGTTTCTCCAGGACCTGGTGCTATATAAACATACAACATAAAGATCAAACACAAGAACAACACAAAGCTAGGACCGAAAGTTCGTCCAAGCCACATAAAGTGTAAAATGTGCCACATAAAGTGTAAAGTGTAATGACAAGACAGTGCAAAAAATAATAAATACAAAAAAGACAACACAAAAACACAGGACACTTGGCGCCGGAAAAAAAGAGAAAAAGAACGTGCAATGAAATGTAAATGAAATGAAATAAAATGAGATGATAAACTTTGGGGCCTGACAACATGTATTGTGCAAAAATACAATATAGCAGCAGTTGAGGTAGTGCAAAATAGAAATAAACATAAATATAAATATAGCAGCAGATGAAAAACACAGGGGTTGAGGTAGTAACAATAACAATAACAAATGTGCAAAGAGTGCAATGTAAAAACTGATGTGCCAGATGTACAGATGCATGGGCGTCGCTAGGCCATTTTTAGGGGGGCTTTATTTATTTATTTATTTATTTTTTACTATTATACCCTCATTGGGGGCTGAGCCCCCCTTAAATGAAAATCCTAGAATCGCCCCTGTACAGATGTGTTACATGGTGTATTTACAGTAAAAGTGCAGTCTGTAGAATGTCAGTAGAGTCTTTGTGTTGTGTTATGGTGTGCAGGTGACATTATAAAATCTTTTTATTCGTCTTAGTATTAGAATTAGCATGCTAACTAGAGCTAGCATTATCAAGGAAAGCTAGAGTTATTACTCTATAAATGTGACCGTGGTTATTGATCTACAGACTTAGGTGGACATGGGACTTGCTTTCTGATAAATTTATCCTGGAATAAACTGATTTTCTTCTCTGTAAAATGTTGATTGTAGACCCTTATTAGAGCTTGTGCTCATCTAACAGAGGTGCTACAAAATACACACACTTTAGCACATGCTGTTAGTTTTTCACAATTAGACCAAAAGGCATTTTTATTTAATATAGAAAATATTTGTCAGAGTTTTAAGTTGAAATAAACACAAGAGGGATCCATATACATATGTATACGTATTTGTGTGACTACTAATAAATAAGGAATAAGTAATAGGCAGTCATATTAGCAGGTTAGCGTTAGCGTAGGTATAACACATCTATTAAGGAGCTAAAGCACAATGTGGCTAAATAAATTCATTCCACAATGTGACTGTTATAACACAACACATTATACATTTGTGTGTGTTACAAGTGTATTATATTTATGAAATAAAGACACGCATGGGAGAATTACATGGGAGAAAGCTATAGAAAGACCAGAGCGTCATACTAGGCTGCAGTGACATAAATAATAAATAAATAATAAGAAAAAGAATATTTATATTTATTTAATATATTTATTATTAATATATATATATATATATATATACACGTGTATATATATATATATATATATATATATATATATATATATATATATATATATATATATATATATATATATACATATATATATATATATGTTATTTAATTCTAAATACATGTAAATATACACAACAACCACAGCAATAAAAAATAATAATAAACTCTCTATGATGTTTTACAAAAAATATCTTTTTACAACAGAATGCTTCAACAAAATAATTTAGATGTGTAAATAATTTTGTAAATAAAAATACTCTCACTCTTGTACATAAACACTTTTCAAAGTGATGTTTTTTTTTTCCCATTGATAGAATGATAAGATAGGGATGGAGTTATGTTATGTTATGTTATGTTATGTTATGTTATGTTATGTTATGTTATGTTATGTTATGTTATGTTATGTTATGTTATGTTGGTGTCTTTAAAATCACTGACCAGTGGCTCAAACAAAACGAACTGGAAAGTTTTCTAACATAAATAATACATTTGTGTTGAAGTAATAGGTTAAATTATCATTTTATTATCATCCATATCTTCCATTATTTTTCCCGGTTATTGGTATTAGTAAGATTTCTTAAAACGCCTATTGCACCTTTAAATAAAACAATTCAGACAGCAAAATAATAATAATAATAATAATAATAATAATAATAATAATAATAATAATAATAATAATAAAAATAAAAATAAAACTACTACTAATAATAATAATAAGAAGAAGAAGAAGAGGAATTTGTGCTTAAAGATCGGCGTTGCACTGCTGCCATGGCAACCCGCCGGCCATCCACCATGCACAAGAGCGCAAGATGACGTCAGGTTGTCGGTGGTGACGGAGACGCGGGCGAGATACAGCGCGTGCTCCAGATATCTGTACTGCGGTGACGGAGCCCCTTTAGCACCATGACTGACGTTCTGTGGATTACCTTCTTTGGATTATAACTGGCGAAAGGAAAAGGAAGGGGACCATGGCGGAGAGGTAAATAAATAATGCCGCATTCTGCACCCGCTCATGCGGGTAATGTCAGGGATTTAGGGGGCGATGATAAGGACTGCGATAAGGGTGCTGATGCTTCTGGCGTTGTCTAGCGATGTCATATTCATTCATCCATCCAGCCATCCATCCATCTTCATATTAGTGAGGGTCGCGGTGCATCGGGAATAGCCTAAACCCTAGATAAGATGCTTCTCCACCGCAGCAGTGTCATCCTCATCATATTTTAGGGCAGTAATTAAGTTAACGCGGTGGGTGGGGATCAGACTATCGCACCGCACATCACGCATCCGTTCGTTATAAACATTAGGATGCGCTCTCTCTCTCTCTCTCTCTCTCTCTCTCTCTCTCTCTCTCTCTCGATCTACATCCATCCACACCCATAGCCACAGCTTAAGGATATCCGGACATGAGCTTCATTGTTCATTGGGTAATGATAATAGTCAAAACATGGCCTCGATTTATGCATTTGAGCGTTTAGGGCAAACGCACGCGGACGCGCGCGAGACAGAGACAGGGACAGAGAGACATGGACAGGAGGGAAAGCAGCAGCAGATTCAGCGCGAGCACGCGCTCTCTCCGTTGGAGATGGAGACAACCTGCGGCACGCCATCATACAATCATCTTGCGATCATGTACTCATAATATAACCAGGGTCTCCACGGATGCAATGCTATTTATGTTACGGGAAATATAAAATGGTTTAAACTGGGGTCAGTTACCAGTCAGAGATGTGTTCACTATGAGCATCTAAAGATAATGTCAGTTGCATAGCATTAAATAAGAGAGCTGCCCTTTCCTTCCTCTCATCCTTCCTTCCTTCCTTCCTTCCTTCCTTTTGTTTTTATGTAGAATGAATGACTTTCGGTCTTGGGTCACTGTTTTACAGCTACAGATATTATATAGGCTATGGAAGGAGCATATACTTCACTGCAATCACGTCAGTAGGTGGTGAACATCTGCTGAAGTTGAACAGACCATGGGTGTGTGTGTGTGTGTGTGTATGGATTGAAGCAGCTGCATGGGTGGATCAGTTTCCTCATTTGCTGCGTGTCCCCATACCATACCATAGCGTACTGGACCCTACCTTACTGTACCATGCCATATCATTCCATATCACACTATGCCATAAAGCCAGAGGGTATTTTTCTAACCACAATGTATCCTACGTGGGTCAAATTGCAAACCTAATCACATGGCAGGCTAGTTGATTGTGGATGAGTGTTGCAGACAGAGCCATTATGTCTAGCTAGACCTGTGGAATCACATTTAGCTCTGACTATTCATCCCAAGGTGGATAAAATCGACCATACCTTCGTCAATGTTAAACCGGCTTCCACGATTAAAAAAATGGAGTTTTCAGTTATCGTAATCTTCAACATTTTTATATTTAAACACGTCACACAAATCTGTATCGTTAAAGAACTGGGTTCGGAAATAACACGCTAGAGCAACAAATGTCATTTAAGCCTTGCTATTAGAAAGACATGACACTTCGCACTCAGTAGGCTTGGGCTGATGAGTGTTTTGATACACTTGCAGGTCATGGAACATGGAAGCTACTAAAATGTCTGCCTGGATGAAATCTGTTTCACTCTTTAAAGATTTCAGAGTGTGGTCAGGGTATTTGGATACTGGTCCAGGCAGGAGGTATACAAGAGCCCGGCATCAGAAGGGAAACCTTTCATGTGTCTCCTTTTCCTTTAAAATGTCACATTTGGCTTTAAAGACTTTTTCTTTTACCGCTGTATTGTTTTTAGCTACCAGTTCTGTCTGTTAAGATAAGATATAACAGTGTAAACGATTGCCTTTTAAGATGAATATTGGAGTACCTTTTTATGTGTATGTATGATTTAACTACAGATACAGTGGATACAGAGGCTGCAAGTCAAAACCTATTTCCTATCTTCATTCTACTGAAGAGTATTTGATAAATAACAGGGGAACTAGTTAGTTTTACATTATATTTGAGCAGGATTATTATAATTCTATCCGGACGAAATTATACAGAATTGTGTGTTTTGGTATAATTCTCGTTTTACCATCTAATTTAACACCACATTAGCCAATTAGTTACATGTCTTTTCTTGTCTTTTTTGTAGGATCAAGCACAGTTGAATGTTAAATTGGATCAGAATATCATTATTGTTCAGATGAATTCATATCACACAAAAAACACACTTGTGAACAGTTAATATTACAGATGACAAAAGAACAGAATCTAAGCAACTCATAGTAACCTTGGCTGTTGATTTCTACTTAGTAGTAGTGCACACGTCAAGGATTTGAAGTCTGTTTGACACACAGCCGAAGGCTCTTTGTAAAGACTGAAAGACAGAATAATTAAAAAAGAGTGATTTGGGTGACTTTCCAAATCCTTGACTGTCGTTACAGATACAGCTGTGGAGTGTATTAGCTCAGATCTGTAGTAACACATGATCATTGGTGTGTATTGCTTACTATTCAGAGGGTCAATAATGCTTAAATATTTATAGAGCTGTAATTTCTTTTGCACTGAGAAACGGTTAAGTAGGATGGGTAATCCGTGTAGTGCCTGATCGATACATATCTGCTTAGAAAAGAAAAAGCTTTCTGAAATTACAGGTTTTTCCCCCTTTTGCCACGATAAAGACACACAATTGTTTATATTTTAGCAGACAATTAAGTATACTACAAAGTTTTAGGTTAGCTTGCATACTGGATTTTAGATTTTCATCGGTTTTGACCTGGAAGAAAGGACAAGTGAAGGACAACCTGCTAAATTAAACACAATCATATTATGGGCTCAACAGATTTACCTGCCATTTCTAGAAGGATCTCATAGACGGTCCTTTTCCTTCTCAAGACCTTGCAAAACAGCCTTGATTTTTTTCTACATGGATTTACTCTAGCTTGCCAGATATAGGACATTCCATCATTAAACGTCGTATTTTCTTCACATTTTTCACATCTTGTGACTTTTTTTTTCATATCTGGAGTCCTAAAAAGGTGTTAAGGTAGAAAAAAAAAGCTGTGAGGATTGGAACGAATGATACTGTGTAGATTTCCTGCTACAGCGTATAATAAACCAGATCCGACAGACTCTATTTCTTAGCTATTACCAGGCATCTAGATGTTAATCTAACAACATAATGTCTTCTTGTACCGTTCTATATACACAAAAAGAGAAAAAATATAACCTGATAGAGCATCCAGAGATAAAAACCTTCATGTTTTACATTCTTTACATTCGCAGTCCTGTCACATACTGTCGACTGAGCGCTATGCAGGTTCTGTAATGTTTCAGTCACTGTTTGAAGCCTGCGCCTTTAGGATGAAAACTGATGGCTAGGTTAAAGTGAGAAGGAGAGAAAACAAGATTGGGAAGGTGTAAAGGACAGGAAGAGAAATAGAGAGTGGTAGAGAGGTAGAGGAGGGAAGACACTTATGTCGACTGAGAGGAGGAAGATGAAATCCTCATCGTTTTATGGATTGTGTGTGTGTGTGTGTGTGTGTGTGTGGGGCTCTACAGACGTAGCGTATGAGGGTCATGGATTTGCACCAACCGTGGTTGCTAGGATACTGTTAAAAGGATGCCTTTTTCCTAGTGTGGTGAATTTCATTGGCGGCAATGAGTGCAAAGCTGGCCTGAGTCACAGGTCATACACTGATGGAGGGTGATTCATGTATTTATTAACATACTCATTTAGGATGAGGGCCTGCTGGTGTTACATGCACATCGATCTATTTGTGTAGGAGAGCGAGAGCAAAATTTAAGCACAGTAACAGGGATGATGATGATAATAATAATAATAATAATAATAATAATAATAATAATAATGCTACCTCTGTTTCTCTTGGCGGAACAGGCAACCCACCTAAGGTTATGATACCTTTATTAACATTAATATGCTAGTTTTACTGTTTTATCCTGGTCAGGATTATTATTGTGGTTTCAAATTATGGGTGGTATAGAATACTGCAGGTGTGGGTGGGATTGGTCAAGAGTGTCTGTAAAAGCAAACAATTCCTTTGTGAGTGGGTGCGAGTGGGATTAAAATAACAATCCTGCTGCAAAACTGATCACAAGTAAAAATACAGTTAGCTTGGATTTAGTAAAAACAAATTATTGGCTTATTCTAATCTTATCATAAAAAATAGAAGAATATATTATTAGGAAATATTTTCTTCTCAAAGCTAGTGTGTCTGATTCTGCAGCATGTAAGTCTGTGCTATTATCAGGTCACGGCTTCAATGTGCGCTTGAACGGATGTAACAGCCTCAATAAAACGTGGTACATTGTGGAATAGCCCAGTCACTCTCTTGGGTGGATGCGTGACACAACGAGTTAGGTCTCAGATCCGCTGTGTCAGTGCAGCTTTAATACCAGCCTACAGCACAATCACAGCAAAGGAGTTTACGTTTTTATTCCCAGAAAGATGAGAAACCGTGTCTGCCGTTTTCTCCACTCCCTGTTGTGAGATTGAGGCATCACAGGAGGATAATAAACAGCCTGCATTATTTTCCCAGTCATGCTTTGTGTCTTGTTACTGGCGTTATGCTGTGGGAGTAGTGTTTTAAATGTTTGTTGAAGATTCGCTTACTCCCAGAAAATCTGTGCGATGATGATAATCATCATCATCTAACTCCATTAGGGATCTGGTAAAAAAAAGAAGTGTCCTGAATTATAAAATACAAGATCATTCATTCACAATAAGTGAACTTTTGGATTAATAAAAAGTGTATTTGTGGTAGTCTGCTCTATGGAGATACGTAACATATTCGGACCCACATTTACACCATCCGTTGTTTAAAAAGGAGATTTTTTCCTGCACTTCATGTGTCCTGTTGCTGTTGAGTGTATTATACACTATAAATATGTGCATTGATACCTGATCATCATAGCACCTATATGTGCTTGGTGAACATCCCATTCATGATTTAATCCTCATATTGCTGTTATAGCAATCTGCGCTCTTCTGGGAAGGCTTTCCACCAGATTTTGGAGCATTGGAGGGATTTGTGTTCATTCAGCTTGTTATGGAAGAGCATTAGTGTGAGGTGAGGAGGTCCCAGTTCATCCTAAAGGTGTTCAGGCGAGACGACATCAGGGCTCTCTGTGGGAAGTTCTTCCATTTCAAATATATCTTCATAGCATTTGCGTTGTGCACAGGTGCATTGTCATGGGATGTAAGTAGCTTAATAGTGAAAGGTTGTGAGTTCAAATCCCAGGTCCACCAAGCTGCCTCTGCTGGGCCCCTGAGCAAGTCTTTTAACCCTTAACTGCTCAGTTGTATAAAATGAGATAAATTGTAGGTTCATCTGGATGAGGGCGTCTGCCGTGAATGTAATGCTGAACAAGATCGGCCCTTTTACTTCTGCTCAAGGTAAATTTGAATGCTTCAGCCTACAAAGACATCCTATGTGTCATGTGTGTGTCATGACATGTATGTGTTTAAGTGTATTCATGATGAAGCCTTTATTGGTCACGTACACATTCCAGCACAGTGAGGAGCCAGAGCACAGGGTCAGCTATGGCCCAGCATGGAGCAGAAAGCCAGCGTATCAGCTTGGCTAATAATCACCATTATTGTACAGTCAGACACAATGTTAACATAGTTATCCTTAAACATTGTATAGTAGAAAGAGATGCATGAATCATACACACGTTCGGCTTGATGTTTAGAGTAACGTATCTGTGTTATTGTGTAGGAGCCAGCACACTGGGAAGCAAACAAAGCTTCACACTTGGCTCCCTCTTTGTGCAGCAACACTTGAAACACCTGCTATGCACATTACACACTCTTCAGTTTGCTTACTGAATAGATTTCATCAGGATGCATAACGAGTAGCCTGCTCATTTTTTGTTTTTTTTTAAATTTCATTTAAATGTCAGATGCAGATGCAGATACGTCGACATCATGATACGGATGACACACAGTACATGGAACAGCAGCCACGATTTCTGTACGATTACTGAGACGGACGAATGCTACAGATCTCCAATACTGGCTCCATTTTCTGTTCCTCTGAGCAGTTCACACACCGAGCTTAGCCTGTGCAACATGCCAAGGATTTTACAACTTAATTCTTACACCCCAGCATGGGCGAGTAGGAGGTGGTAAATGGACACCAGTAGGCATCCTGAATGTTACTAAGCAGTAAAGGTGTGTTAAAAGCATATTAATGACTAAAGGCATCTCGAATGAAATAATCACATTCTCACTGTACCGATGCGACGTGGCTATTTGAAGTGTGGTAGACATTCCAAGTTGCACAGTTGGATTTTTGGACACATGCATGAAGCAGATGGTCACCATTTTTAGGTCTTGAATGTCTCTGGAATGCCACATTGGAGCCAGACATCATGAACATTTGTCACATCTGCCACGCAACAGATCTTTAGATATTGTTTTTTGTGACGCGGAATTGGGCGTAAATAGTTAAGCAGCCTTGTTCCTTGATTGAACCTGTTACGGATTGCAAGCTTTTAGGTTTTAAGCTCTGCTTCATCTAGCAACGTTTGGTGCTCAGAAATGGAAAGAAAATGGCGCAGGTTTATTTTGATTCAATTCAGACTCCTATTCAGACCTCAGATCTGAATGTTTAAATGAATCTAAGAGGAAGAAACTTCCATTTCCTCACACACACACACAGGTTCATCCCTTCACCCTGGAAATTGCACTGCAGTCCTATTTTTAGCTGGTGACACATTTAATTGCTTAGAAAGAATAATGTAGTCTAATTGGGCTGGTAAATGTGAGCATTAATTAATTCTTTTATTCTTTTAATCCCTTGGGATTGCTGAGTAACACATTCGTCTCTCTTGGTGACTCCATTTTGCACCCTCCTACGCATCCACCCACACACACACACAGTGTTCCTTAGGGATGCTCTAACGTATATCATCGGCCGCTTATATTATATTGTCATCTATTGTGTAGCATGGATTATGTACATAGCTATTCATACTATGTTGATTGGTTGCGTTTATAGATAAATAAAAACTATTTTGATATATCAGATGTCATTGCTTCTAAAATGTCACCAGCGCACATATTTTTTTAAAAATGTGCCTTAAATCCATCAATCCTGAATCCTATTTTTTCCCAGTATGCCTTTTCACGCTCTAGCATGTGCTCTCTCCTGATTGGCTGCGTCTCCTGCCAGTCACTGTGAAGCCAGACTTAATTTTGTGCCTCAATTTACAGCATGATCAAGTCTGACATAACAGAGCTCTCATGCCATGCATACAAATCCAACACAGCAGGAGAATGGAGTTAACATATATTTCCAAGCGTGTTCAGCTGCTGTGCTAGCTTAGTGGGCGGCACTGGCAAATGAGACTAAGTTGGGGGACGGGGGAGGTGTTGTAAAAGAAAATGAAATATAAATAATCATAGTTATACAAGATTTATTAACAATACTATTAAAGAGAAGTATTCAAATTTTGAAGTGATTAGAAATGAAATAGAAGTGATGCTGGACATAACAGATAATAGAGAGGCGATGATGATGATGATGATGATTTAAAAAAAAATCGTCCAACCCTCCCTGTGCTGTTTAATTCGGAGAACCTTCTCGTGATTGCTCTAGCTTGGTTTAAACCCAACAAACAAAGACCTTGAAGTCTTTTGTGCACATCTTATCTTAGGAATTTACTCAAAGCGCCTTCTGTAAGACATTCATTTATCCTAGCAGTGGCAGGAATTCATTTTAGGTGGGAGAAGGAAATCTGTTAGTTTTGTGCTTTTTGTGTGAATATACATCTAAACATTAATCTTGTCATATTAATAATGTTGATGAAAAAAAAATACCTTTATGACAGTTCCACTGAAAATGATTAAAATAGAAGGAAAAAAATATTTTTATGTTATAAAATGATCAAAATCTCTAAACCTCAATGCCTCATCCTGATTGGTTAAAATTTTTACCGCAGAAAAAATAAAAATGTTATCTGACATTGAACGTGTAGTAACTGTGCTGAAATCATACAGATCATACCGTTCATATGTGCTGTGTGTTATTTTAACCATCCAGCAATAAGCATATGGACCTTGAAAATATTTCAGTGGGGGTGTTGAAACTCCACCCTGTATACCAGACATGCACAGACCCCAACAAATGACATGACACGACACACCACTAAACACAAGGGAAAAAATTCTAAACTTGTGATCTGGTACACTAAGGTCTACTCCTGTTCCTGGTGAAGTCAGTATCTTCAAAAAAAATCACACTGACAAGGTCACTGTCAAGCTGCCAGCTCATGTCTTCAATCAGTACCCTCTTGGCGGCCATTTAAGTCGTCTCCTGTTAAACACTACACTAAGGAGGTCACAGACAGGCTTTGCGGGCTGCTAGTGGTTGTAGTATCATTCAGAGTGCGTTTTTTTTTCTCCATGTCTTAGACATAAATGAGAGAAATCACAGTGACAGGATTTTTCATTTTAATACTGTTCATGGCATGTCCATCGAATTTCACGATTCATTAATAATCAATAATAATGACATTTATACACTTTATCAGGACGTTTCAGTCCATTTTAAATATCTTCACAAAAAAAACTAAACCAACCAAAAAAGTCAATGGAAAAGAGAGAGAAAATACTTCTCTTCTTTTTCTCAGCCTTTCTGTGGGGAAGTATTTCTAACTTCTGGTATGTACAGACCTTATTAAACCAATAAAACGTCTTTTTTCCCTCACGATAGAAATGGTTCTATACATTATAGACACACTGCCTGCATTTACGCTTTATCATTTTGCTGTAATTTATTTAGATTTAATTCCAATGTTTGCTATAGAACACGATCCTGACGGGAGTGGTGTATTTTTAATCTCCGGCAACCCTGTCACTAAATGTGTCTCCGCTGCTCCTCTACCAGATTGTGGGGCAGCATAAATTCTGCCCCAGTGGCTTCTATTAGTGCTTGTTGCAATTCCTATTTTGACCACTAGGTGTAACACCTCTGTGGAAGGTAGGTGAGGCAGTGAGCACACTATTCTACAACTTATATCTATATAAAAAAAAAGTGAATTTTTTAAATTAATAGTCACTAAAAAGAAGTAATTAATATTTCAGCAGAATTAAAATGTTTGCAGATGTAAATGAGGACTGCTGGTATAGAAGATATATGAGGACTTCTGGTATAGAAGATTTTCACATTTATGCTAGACAGTGGTCTACCCAGCATCAGAGACCTATTTATCCCTTGGATCGGATCCCATCCTTCCCCTAACAGCTCATTCACACGCCCGGACATGGCAGACAATCAGACTTCAGAAGAATTTTACGCCAGACGGTAAAGTCTCACCCAGTCCCTCTTGCCCATTAGCATCCATTAACTCACCATTGCTTTATGCTTTATACTCTATCTGCACTTAATCGGCTGCCAGAACCCAATTTCCAGACTTTCCAGATTCTTTATTATAGAGACAGCCTTCAGTTCAACCTGCTTCACTGTGCACATCAACCCACACCTCAACCTTATACAGTACAAGGAAAAATGTAAACATAGTTACCATAAAGTACCACAGTGTCAAGCTCATTAAATAGTACCAAATAGTAATAGAGACTTTAGGGTGGGGGTTAGCCATATGATCAATATCAAACACAAAACTTCGGTCTGATTCAAAGAATAATTTAAACGATAGCACAAATATAATCAAATTGTATATAATATACAATGAGTTTTTTGTTATGGATGTATTAGTCAAGATTAATCAAAATTAGGCCCCTAGCCCATACAACTGAACACTGAACTCCCTCAGAACCTGTGGTGTGCTATAGAGTTCAACTAACGTTAGCATTAGCAAGGGCTGTCTTGACAAGACAGTTTATCAAGAGCATTAGCATAACATCATTGCCTCGCTTTCTTAATTAGTGATTAGTGAAAATACATTTGTTGTACCACATTAGAAAAGATTACTTAGAAATTGTACCTCAAGATTAGAAAATACCTAGCATAGCTAGCATTATTTGAATGTTGCCTATTAGCTATGCTAGCTAGGTTTTTATCTACTCTGGAGGTAATATTTCGAAGTAATCTTTCCTAAAGTGGTACAGCAAACGTTTTCTCGCTAATAACTAATTAAGAAAGTAAGGCAATGACGTTATGATAATGCCCTTACTCGTTTTTCTGACCGTTCATCATTCCAACAACAATTTCATAATTTATTAACAACACTAAATAGAGAAGCTAAATGCTAGTTTACAGCAACTAAGCTGTCAGCTTCTTAGATAGTTCTTAGCTAAACATCTCCTCACAGGAGGTGTTGATTTATTGCATTAAGTGATCTATAACCATTATTTTTCTCTTATCCAAAGAGACTTGACGTCTAATCATATTGCACTCAAGTACTCTTCTTGTTACAGTGGCAGACAATAGAGGCCTATGTGCAGGCTGGATGATAGAGTTAGCATTTTAGCCTGTCAGTTTGACTATTAGCCATTCTTACTAGCCTACTATCTACATTAAACTGGTTACAAGCCCAGTTATAATGCAATAAACAGAAAAAATAATAGGCATATACTGAACTAATGAGTTCTCATGAGCTTTTAAATTGACCATCATCCCCAATGTTATTATTTTTAGCATCCTTAACTGCTTTGGGGTTTATCTAGCATTTTCTGGAAATTTCCAGATCTCTGCAATTCCTATTTGATAAAGCATCTTCTGGAGAATCAAACAGCTTCCTGTAATGTCTAACAAGGATGTAGACGCTAAAACAAGGATCTTGGACCATTTTACGCAGAACATTTCAAGATTACAATTCAAATGTTTCAGCGTTTGATAACAAAACATAGACGTTCCCATATATAACTCTCTTATAATTATTTTGCATAATTATTTAATTAATTACTAGTTATTTGGCAGAGGCAACTAGGTTTTGGTTTACTACACAGATAAATCTATTTTATGAGTGCAATATAATTTATTTAATAAATAATCCATTCTGTATGCATTAATGCAATCTAAAATGATAGCTTAGGTATATATTACAGAATATATTATAGGAATAAACTAATCAATTAAGATACATATTTCTGTGATTTTTTGTCTGACCCTTTTGGCTTTCCATATGCATCTTTAGCTTCAGATATGTGGTGAGAAGAAGCCTTTATTTATCACATGTATAGTGCAGCACTGTGATTTTTTTTCTTCGCCTATTCCAGCTCGTCTTAGGGGTTGGGGTCAGAGCAAAAGATCAGCCAGGATATGGAGCAGAGAGAATTAAGGGCCTTGCACAAGGACGTAACAATGACAGTTTGTCTGTGCTGGGGCTTAAACATGCAACTTTCTGACCAGAAAGTTGATCAGATCTTATGTCGCCTTAATATTAAACAATCAACATGGCTTGCTAAGCTAATGTAGTTAGTGTTATTCAGGGTTGGGATTGAATTTGGGCAGCAAGAATGTCTCTGTTTTGATATGGGCGTTCACAAAATAAGAAAACTGTTAGGTTGTTAGACTGAACTGCACCACAAATATCTTTTTAATCCCGAATAGATTATATTAAATGATTCATTTATTAACAAATGACATGTTTGCATGATCTTTTATGGTTTATACTTTTATTTGATGTTGTTGAACATCCTCAATATAAGTTAGTTCCTGTGACAACTTACAGTACATGTACATTTTAACAACAATAACTCATCTGGAACTCTTTTTCTCTGTTAATAAGACTAAAAAAAAGCTCATCACTTCACAAATAAACTATAAAGTGAGTAAATTCCTAATTCTAAAGAAATTAGTAGTCGGCTATTGTAAATTAATTGTATAGCTATGTTCTGTTTTTCTGTTGTAGGACAGTGTTGCTAAAAACTTAACAATGGCTTGGAAATATTATTCAAAATCTGGTATATTATTTCTCCTGAATATGAACCAAGCATATACACTATATTGCCAAAAGTATTCGCTCACCCATTCAAATAATCAGAATCAGGTGTTCCAATCACTTCCATGGCCACAGGTGTATAAAATCAAGCACCTAGGCATGCAGACTGTTTTTACAAACATTTGTGAAAGAATGGGTCGCTCTCAGGAGCTCAGTGAATTCCAGCGTGGAACTGTGATAGGATGCCACCTGTGCAACAAATCCAGTCGTGAAATTTCCTCGCTCCTAAATATTCCACAGTCAACTGTCAGCTGTATTATAAGAACGTGGAAGTGTTTGGGAACGACAGCAACTCAGCCACGAAGTGGTAGGCCACGTAAACTGACGGAGTGGGGTCAGCGGATGCTGAGGCGCATAGTGCGAAGAGGTCGCCAACTTTCTGCAGAGTCAATCGCTACAGACCTCCAAACTTCATGTGGCCTTCAGATTAGCTCAAGAACAGTGCGCAGAGAGCTTCATGGAATGGGTTTCCATGGCCGAGCAGCTGCATCCAAGCCATACATCACCAAGTGCAATGCAAAGCGTCGGATGCAGTGGTGTAAAGCACGCCGCCACTGGACTCTAGAGCAGTGGAGACGCATTCTCTGGAGTGACGAATCGCGCTTCTCCATCTGGCAATCTGATGGACGAGTCTGGGTTTGGCGGTTGCCAGGAGAACGGTACTTGTCTGACTGCATTGTGCCAAGTGTAAAGTTTGGTGGAGGGGGGATTATGATGTGGGGTTGTTTTTCAGGAGCTGGGCTTGACCCCTTAGTTCCAGTGAAAGGAACTCTGAATGCTTCAGCATACCAAGACATTTTGGACAATTCCATGCTCCCAACTTTGTGGGAACAGTTTGGAGCTGGCCCCTTCCTCTTCCAACATGACTGTGCACCAGTGCACAAACCAAGGTCCATAAAGACATGGATGACAGAGTCTGGTGTGGATGAACTTGACTGGCCTGCACAGAGTCCTGACCTCAACCCGATAGAACACCTTTGGGATGAATTAGAGCGGAGACTGAGAGCCAGGCCTTCTCATCCAACATCAGTGTGTGACCTCACAAATGCGCTTCTGGAAGAATGGTCAAAAATTCCCATAAACACACTCCTAAACCTTGTGGACAGCCTTCCCAGAAGAGTTGAAGCTGTTATAGCTGCAAAGGGTGGACCGACGTCATATTGAACCCTATGGATTAGGAATGGGATGTCACTTAAGTTCATATGCGAGTCAAGGCAGGTGAGCAAATACTTTTGGCAATATAGTGTATACCGATCAGCCATAACATTATGGTCACCTGCCTAATATTGTGTTGATCACCCTTTTGCTGCCAAAATAGCCCTGACCCATCATGCACTGTGTATTCTGACACCTTTCTATCAGAACCAGCATTAACTTCTTCAGCAATTTGAGCAAAAGCTGTTTGTCTGTTGAATCGGATCACACGGGTCAGCCTTCTCTCCCCACATGCATCAGTGAGCTTCGGCCATTCATGACCCTGTCACCGGTTCACCACTGTTCCTTCCTTGGACCACTTTTGATAGATACTGACCACTGCAGACCGGGAACACCCCACAAGAGCTACAGTTAGAGATGCTCTGATCCAGTCGTCTAGCCATCACAATTTGGTCCTTCGTCAAACTGTCTCAAATCCTTACACTATTTTTGCTCATAATGTTATGCGGTGTATATGCCCTTAAAATACACAATCCAGATTTATGAAATAGTCAATAAAATCCTTGTTGATGTTTCTAAATATAATTCCACTAAATCATCCACGACATCCATTTTTTTTTATCAGTACCTGGGGAAAAAATGGGAACAGAAGCTCAAAACCCACCAAATGTAAATATCAATATCTGAAAGATGCCAGCAATATGATCAAGCCAAAAGATAACGGGAATGCTGTTGTTACTAATTTCTATCTTCTTCTCAAAATACACAAAGAAACCAATCCGGTATAATCTAATTAACTTGTACACCGATCAGGAATAGCATTATGAGCACAGACGGCCAAGGTGGCCAAGGCTCATTGATGCACGTGGTGAGCGAAGGCTAGCCAGTGTGATCCGATCCAACAGACGAGCTACTGTTGCTCAAATTGCTGAAGAAGTTAATGCTGGTTCTGACAGAATACACAGTCTATGACGGGTCAGGGCTGTTTTGGCAGCAAAAGGGGGACCAACACAATATTAGGCAGGTGGTCATAATGTTATGCCTGGGCAGTGTATCTGTGCAGCCTTATAAGCTGTAACTTGCAAGATATACTAATATAATTTCTCACCTCGATACGTTGTGTCTGTTTATTAACTCCTTTCAAACCAATACTGCTATAAACTCATTTAAAAGTAGAGAAGCAGAAATGAACATGGCTCAGATTTTGTTTTTGAGAAGGTAACAATAGCTGAGAAGCTTCTAGATAAAAAGTTGACAGGTTGAACCAGGTGTTTTCGGTGGTTTTTACCCATCGAATGCAGCTTCAAATCAAGTTGTAGCTTCACCTCAAATGCAGTATTATATTTTGGAAAGGGAGTGAAGGAGAAAAAAAATCTTTACTGTCTTTAAAAGCATCTATTATATTGATTAGAGGTCAATCTTGTGGATATTAATTGATTAAGCAGGAAGAACAGCAGATTTTAAGTCCAGCTTCTGAATGAATTGAGTTTGTGGATTAAACCACATAATCTTTGATCTTTGAATAAATATGATATGGTTGGTGAGTCTCTTTATTTTTTCCGCCGTATATTTAAACAGAAATGGAGATAAATAAGTTAGAAAACAGTTATAAGTTACTCCTTATACACTGAAATGAAGGCAGCTTGATAGTGGATGTGATGCTGAGCTTGCAGCTGGAGCGTGGGAGTTAGTGCAGTAGATTTCAGTAATGATTGTAGGTGTATTAAAGAGTTCAGCCCAGTATACCAGGTCACACAAACAAGACCTTTCGGATAAAAGTCATTCATCGGCTGTACAAGCTGTAGGAAGTGAAACCAGTGTATGTATGAAATGATATTACATTCGTTTCAATGGAGATCCACTTTTTAATCGTGCATGAGAACTTAATAGGTCGCTTTATAGGTTTTTGTCTTTAGCAAATAACACAGTGTGTCACTAACGCCACACTGGGTGCTGTAATAAATGCGTCCATGCTTGTGTTTATTAAACTGATCACTGACATGTAGTGTTTTGATAGTTAGTCAGATCAAATGATCAATGACTAGATCAGTCTGTTGCATCAGCATGGTTAATGAAATATAGATTCCAAAGCAAGTATTCATGACCTTTTTTTTTTACACTCTAATTGTATTTGCCCGTCTCTAGGTCACAAAATATCGATTCACAGACTATATTCTACTTACACTCAGTGCTTTACATATGGAGCGGACAGAGAGGAAGTCTGAAATGATCCAGCTCTCTATTACACTTTAGACATTCAGCAGGATTAAATTACCCTCTGTCTCTTCCCATGCTCACGTTAGATCAGCCTTGTTAAACATTCGATTAGAAAAATTGTATTGAGAGATTCAGGGATTTGTATGAATAAATAATTACTAATGCATAAAAAGAATATTGAGGAAATATAGATATCAACCCATTTCTGACTCACTTGAACCAGACAAAGCTAGCTATTCCTTTTTGCGTTCCATTATCATGATTTTTTTTTAAATAAACATGCTTTTCATGTCTCTTTTGATGTCCTGTGTTCAGGTTGGAATGGGTGGAGATCATCGAACCTCGCACACGCGAGCGCATGTATGCCAACCTGCTGACGGGCGAGTGTGTGTGGGATGCACCAGCTGGTGTGCACATCAAACGCAGCGGCCCAGACCAGTGGTGGGAACTGTTCGACTCGAACACCTCACGCTTCTACTATTACAATGCCTCCACCCAACGCACTGTCTGGCACCGCCCACACGGATGCGACATCATCCCCCTCGCCAAGCTCCAGACGCTCAAGCAGAACACAGACACGCCGCTTCCTGTTGCTTCGGTGATCAGTGGATCGGCTGACAGCAGCCCTGCTCGCAGCGCTGTCAGTACCACATCTTCACAAGAGCAGGAGGATAAAACAGCTCCCAGAGAGGAAGGAGAGAGGTGAGAGAGAGAAAGAGAATGACAGCAGCTTTTGATCTTAAATTAACACCCAATATTAATAAAAAATAATTTATACTGATATGCACTTTGCCCAGATTATACTTAAATTATTTAAAAATGTTTGCCTGGGAATGAGCCATTTCCCAAAATCACTAAACCTACTAAACCTGACACCATCTTTATCTCCACCAAATATTTATATCTGTGTATTTGTCTATATACACTGTTTTTGGGCACCCCTTCAAATAAGTGAATTCAGGTGTTGTTTTTCAGGGGTTGGGGTCGGCCCCTTAGTTCCAGTGAAAGGAACTCTTAATGTTTCAGTATACCAAGACATTTTGGACAATGCTTTTGTGGAAACAGTTTGAGGATGACCCCTTCCTGTTCCAATATGACTGCACACCAGTGCACAAAGCAAGGTCCATAAAGACATGGATGAGAGAGTTTGTTGTGGAGGAACTTCACAGAGTCCTGACCTCAACCTGATAGAACACCTTTGGGATGAATTAGAGTGGACACTGTGTGCCAACATTTCTCCAACATGACCTCACAAATGCACTTCTAGAGGAATGGTCAAAAATTCCCATAAACACACTCCGAGTTGAAGCTGTTATAGCTGCAAAGGGCGGGCCAACTCCATATTACATTCATGTGCATGTGAAGGCAGATGTCCCAGTTTTGATTTGGCTCACAGTCTTCGCTCTAATTCATCCAAGGTGTTCTATCAGGTCAGGACTCTGCAAGCCAGACAAGTGGTGTGCACTGGTGTACAGTCATGTTGGAACAGGAAGGGGTCATCCCCAAACTGTTCACACAAGTTGGGAGCATGTAATTGTCTAAAATGTCTTGGTATGCTGAAGCATTAAGAGTTCCTTTCACTGGAACTAAGGGGCCGAGCCCAACACCTGAAAAACAACAGCTGAATTCACTGATTTGGAGGGGTGTCCCAAAACTTTTGGCAGTATAGTGTAAATAGACAAGGCCCACTACCACTATGTTCCCAGAAACATTAGGGAAAAAAAACACTGGGTGAAAAATGGCAGCGCTGTCAATGAATTTTGAATCAGACATTTGCTCATCACTCGAGTATATAATTGGTCAGATATTATTCACAGCTATTATTTATGATTGTACCTGCCCCTGATATTTTTTAATGAGTCTAGTTGGATCTGCTTCCTAAAATATGAATGAATTTGTATCCTTATTTAAAGCATCATGACCCTGACAAGTCAGCGGATGCAGTAAATACAATGTAAAGTGCCAAACAGGGCATTTTGCTTTGTGTGTGTGTGTGTCCTGTAAAATGGCATTATATAGTACTTCTGGAAATGGCATAATATGGAACATTCTGGAAAGGTTTCTATCATCTTCTGTCTAATGTGACCGAGTAAACAAAGCTAACTATGACGTCTTTGACGTCCTGAATCAAGAACCTGTTAGGCCACATTTGACAATAATATTTTATGAGATTTCTATGAGATAAAGATTTATATGTGTTACATTCCAGAAAGATCAGAAAGCTTGGTAACATGCTAACAGATTCTTTTATCAAAACTGAGACACACTTAGAGAGAAATACAAGCACAATGAATAAAAGGATTCAATCATTATTATTGTGGAGAAATCAGCAGCTATTTATCTATCTATCTATCTATCTATCTATCTATCTATCTATCTATCTATCTATCTATCTATCTATCTATCTATCTATCTGTCTGTCTGTCTGTCTGTCTGTCTGTCTATCTGTCTGTCTGTCTGTCTATCTATCTACACACAAATAAGATTACAAAATAAAAAAATTGAAAAAATTAAATGACATAATCTCAGTGAAAAACAAATAAAATCCTGTTAAAGGCCACACATATAGCTACACGGCTGCAAATATACCACAGATTATCTGCAATAATATAATGGATTTAAAATTCACTTCGCTTCAGCGCTTATATAAAGATTCAGGGAAACGAGGGGGGGGGTTGCTGATTGTGGGTGACAGATAGAGCGAGAGTGAGGGAGAAAGAATGTGTAAATTGATTAGCAGCTCAGATACCATGAATTATTTATGACTAGAGAGTAACAGTGGTCCCTTTCTACGAGTTTCTTTCTGGAGAAAAAAATGGAATTAGAAAGGGAGAGAGAGTGCATGAGAGATGAGCTGCCCAACTTCTAAATGAAGCACACACACACACACACACACGTTCTTACACTCTCTGACACAGTCTTGGCTGTGTCAGCAGGTCTGGTCATGGGGAGTTCTCAGGCTGTAAGAAAGTGCTGAATTGATTTCAGACTACTGTTTCACTGCTTTACTTTAATACCAAGAGGCAAAGGCCTTCTCTATACACTTTAATCCCTGGCAAGAACTCTTGGATTTGTATAGACAATGGCGCTGATTCATCAGAGCTGCATCTGATCGTAAAACGAACATGCGCATATTTCCAAGACCGCTCTGGAAAAATGCTTCATTTGCAGTTAAATAATTAAAAATTAAATCATCACATATAAGGGTTTTATGTCATTAGTAATTGTTAATGGCTGAACGTCTTTATAAGCTCGTTAGTTGTGTGAATGAGTAATCGGTGCATTCATGTACAAGATCCGCCGTGAAAGCTCTGACCTGGATGTGTGACATTCAGTCAGACAGCTCAGAGAAGTACAAATGTCAACACACAAATTATTATTAACTCACGACAGACCAGACATCAATTTATCTGGGTTGGTTTAATCTGTTTCTTTATGCATTTTATTTATAGTAAATAAATAGACAGGTGAACAGGTGAAGTGAATAACACTGATTATCTCCTCATCATGGTACCTGAACATTTTGTCCTCAAAGTTGATGTGTTAGAAGCAGGAAAAATGGACAAGTATAAGGATTTGAGCAAGTTTGACAAAGGGCCAAATTGTGATGGCTAGACCACTGGATCAGAGCATCTCCAAAACTGCAGCTCTTGTGGGGTGTTCCCGGTCTGCAGTGGTCAGTATCTATGAAAAGCATCCTTTAAGTCCTGTAAGTCTTTTATGTCCTGTAAGTATCCTTTAAGTCCCCACCTCGCAACTTACAGGACTTAAAGGATCTGCTGCTAACATCTTGGTGCCAGATACCACAGCACACCTTCAGGGATCTAGTGGAGTCCATGCCTTGATGGGACAGGGCTGTTTTGGGACCAACACAATATTAGGCAGGTGGTCATAATGTTATGTCCGATCGGTGTACTTGCAAAGGACAAACATATGAACCATCCCTTTGTTACAATTCAGTTGTCTTCATTTTTAAAATGTTTATATTTTATTTCAATTTGTTATCATAATAATTGTAATAAACATAATACTATACTGTATGGACAAAAGTATATGGACACCCGAGCAATCACAGCTATCTTGTTACTTGTCCCCATTTAGAGTGGCAACATAGAGTAAGGGTGTGATGTTCGGGAGGTCTATATATTTTTCAGCTTTTATTGTGCCATAATGAAAAAAAGATGTAACTGTAACCTAAAAAAACCTCTGTCTCTATTTATTCATCAGTTTCAGATGGGGAACGACAAGCAAGGACAGGATGTTGATTAAAGTATCTGACAGGGAGCCCAGCTACCTATCACAGGGCAATGGTTATTCCAGCTCTTCCCCACGCTCCAGACGTTCATCTAGTAACACTCTTCCTGAATCCGAAACCACTCCCCATGCTTTGCCCGACCGACGGCAAACACAATCTCCTTTTTTGAAGAGAGCCGATTTTGGAGGGACTCAGAGGCGTTGTTCAGGTGACTCTCAGCCTCCTTCGCCACGCTACGCTTATGAACCCCCGCTCTATGAGGAGCCTCCTTCTGAGTACCAGTCCCCGCCTATTTATGAAGAACCACCCACTGATATGCATTGTGACCCTGGCCTTTATGCCTCAGATAGGTCACCAGCACGCAAGCCTGGCCTTTACCATTCTCCTAAACAGAGCCCGTCTCCTTATGGTCAGCTGGTGTTGACCAGACAAAGAGGCTCCACTCCTGAGAAGATCTCCAACCAAGCAGAGCGGGACTACAGTTTTAGTGGGCGGGATTATAGTTCTGCAGGGCGGGACTATAGCTCTAGTGGACGGGACTACAGCTCAGGTGGGCGTGATTATAGCTCCGGTGGGCGGGAGTACAGTGCAGCAGGGAGGGAGTATGTCAAGCAGCTTGTGTATGTAGAACAGTCAGGGTCTTCTCCCAGGTTCCGGACAACAGACCGTTTTTTAAACTACGGGAAAGCTGCACAGGGTGGTCTACCTGCCGGTATGTGTTATGGTGGCTCTTTTACTCTCCAGCATAGCCACGATGGTGGTGGCGGTAATCGAAAACGTAAAAATCGCAAGCCCTCCTTGCCTGGAGGGGAGGGAGAGAGTCTTGGGGCAGGAGTAGGAGCAGTACACACACAAGCACTGCTCGCCTGGGAAGCGCAGCAGCTCATGCAACAGCGTGGAGGTGGTGCCTTGGGAGGCAGTACTAAGGATGGGTATGAAAGCGATGGTGCAACACCTTTGCCACTGCCAGGTCCTGTGGTACGGGCATTCAGTGAAGACGAAGCTCTGGCTCAGCAGGACTGCCACTGGAAACGCACCACATTAGACAGACTTGCGTTTCCTCAAACGCTGTTAGAGAAGAGTCTGTCTGTACAAACTAACCTGGCATCACCTGAGCCTTACCTGCATCCCTCACAGGTATAACACACACACACACATAAGCACATGAAAACTCATAATCTTGTAATAGTTTTGTTTTGTTGCCCACAAATACAGTTTCCTTACACATCATCATTACACGTCTAATCGCTAGTGACATAATGTTCTTTTTGGGTTTTTTGGTGCCCATTTTGTCTTGTATCACAAATATTCAATAAACACACACACACATAATACACACTCTATAGACCAGACCCTAGACTGGAAGAGGTGTGGAAAATCAGAGGCTCATTTCAAGGCACTGTTTGTCGTGCCAGGCATTCATTAGTGTCTTTTCATTTTAGAGCTATCTGACATTCCAGTGTTCCCTCTAGCGTTTTTCTCTTTTATACTCACACGCACACACACACACACATACACACACACACACACATACACATACACACACACAATTAATCCTGTCTACAGTCAGTGCTAGAGTCCTGCAGCAGTAATCACATCTTTAAATACTGATTTGAAAAGTAAATCTGATTACATTTACAGGTTTTTTTTACATTCATTTTAATTTAATTCTGGGAAATTAAGGAATTTGTATAGTTCTATCTCATACGTTCTACATATAGTTCTAATACACAATATCTACACACACACACACTTAAAGACAAAAAACAGTTTCTACAGGTACTACAGTATTGACTGGGGTGAGCTTATATAAAAATAAACTTCAACAGTTGATATTTCTTCATCTTCTGTTTTAAAGCTTGCACATATTTGTGTATGCATTTAAAGCATCCACAGTAATAGATATTTGTTCTAGGATCAAATATGTTCAAATTAAAACTGAGGACTCATTCTGCGATTGGGAAAAGTTGAAGGTGAGCGAGCAGTACGGAAAAGAAACATTAAATAGGAAATAAACCAACAGAGAAATGTTTCAGTTATGTAGTACAGAGGTTATATACACATTTATTAGATCAGACATACACTATATTGCCAAATGTTTTGGGACACTCCTCCAAATCATTGAATCCAGGTGTTGTTTTTCAGGGGTTGGGCTCGGCCCCTTAGTTCCAGTGAAAGGAACTCTTAATGCTCATGAATGTAATATGGAGTTGGTCCGCCCTTTGCAGCTATAACAGCTTAAACTATTCAGGAAAGGTTTAGGAGTGTGTTTATGGGTAATTTTTGACCATTCCTCTAGATGTGCATTTGTGAGGTCAGGCACTGATGTTGGACAAGAATGTCCATCATGTTAAGAATATCAGGTTGAGGTCAGGACTCTGTGAAGTTCCTTCATACCAAACTCACTCATCCATGTCTTTATGGACCTTGCTTTGTGCACTGGTGTGCAGTCATGTTGGTACAGGAAGGGGTCATCCCCAAACTGTTCCCACAAAATTGGGAGCATGAAATTGTCCAAAATGTCTTGGTATGCTGAAGCATTAAGAGTTCCTTTCACTGCAACTAAGGGGCCAAACCCAACCTCTGAAAAACAACACCTGAACTCAGTGATTTAGAGGGGTGTCCCAAAACTTTTGGCAATATAGTGTATTTCATATATTATAAGAAGAGCGACATGTATTCAAAGGAATTTAAATCGAATACTTGTTATTAATAGTCATGGTTCAACCAGGGTCATGACTTAATCACTGTCCTGAGATCAGCAGCATAGTGAAACGTGAAGAATTCCCATAAATCTTTCCCATATTTTAGGCGCCTTTATTTTGTGTTTTCACATTTTCTAGTCTCAGAGAAGTAACCTAGCATGCCACAGTATGCTAATCACTAATGAAATTCAATTCAATTCAGTTTTATTTGTATAGCGTTTTTAGCAATGGCCATTGTCTCAAAGCAGCTTTACAAATATAGAACAAAACGTTCCTGGTTAATATTAGACTTAAAAATTAAATTTATTTGTATTTATCCCTAATGAGCAAGCCTGAGGCGAGTGTGGCAAGGACAAAACTCCCTTAGATGGTATGAGGAAGAAACCTTGAGAGGAACCAGACGTAAAAGGGAACCTCATCATCATTTGGGTGACACCTGAGAGTGTGATTATAAATTATTATGAACACCAGAGAGTGTGATTATGAGTAATGTTCTTTCTACAGTCGTGTACAGTCAGTTGGAGTTGTGTAACCAGGACCTTCTGAGCAACTCATAAATGAGCTGAACATCTGAGTTTATTATTGATTTAACACCAACTCCTCCATGCTCAAGCCTTCATAGGCTCAATAATGTAAACTTTACATACCTGAACTCATTTTTAAAGCAAATATCAGTTGTAATACATGTCCAGAAAAAAGGAATAGTTCCAAATGCAGATTAATCATAGATGAGTCAGATGACAGCTCCATAACAGAACATAATCATTCTGTTGATCACGATGACTGTAAAAGTTTCCTCACCCGCCATGTGTGAACTCATCAAAGTGCTCGATCTTGCTCGATCCAGACATGATGCAAAAAAAAAAAATCAGTAATGGCTGCCCAGAAGGAGCAGACACACATATTCGGCTGAATCTTTTCTACTCTATAGTCCAAGAATTAAAAAGGGCAAAGCAAGCTCACAACATCTACACATCAGAAGCTATGGAAAGACTTTGTGAAGACACATAACGGAGGGAGGATGTTGCTGAGAATTCCAGTGATGGTGCATTCTGGTGGTCGTAGAGGAGAAAGTATGAAGGGTGGCTGTTACACAGGTTCCTATGTTGTTTGCAAAGGTATATCTGTGTGGCCTGTTATTGTATGGTGCCATCAGGAACGATTGTGCTAAAGCAATCTCAGCTATAATTTAACATATAGAGTTGTATGCGGAGGAACATCATTGTTTCATAGACTGTCAGTTTGAAGGAGATGAGGGAGGAATCTTTGCTCTAGAATTCCTTTTTATCACTTATTTTAGAAACTCAGTCTCTGACCTGCTTCAGCCCTGGGGCTACCTCTTGTTGAGCTCCCTCTCCACCGCCTACTCCATCTCTCTTTCTCTCTCGCTCTCTCTCTGTCTTTCTTCTTCTTGGTGCCATTGAGGTTCAGACACACCTTATTATTACCTTATAATGCTGTTTATAACTGCGTTATCTCTCTCTCTCTCTCTCTCTCTCTCTCTCTCTCTCTCTGTCTCTCTTGCAGTCAGAAGATCTTGGTGCATGCTCACAGTTTGAGGCGAGCCGGAACGCTCGGAACATGATGCCCAGTGCTAGTTGTGGTGTATTTCCGGAATTTTCTCTCCGAAAGCCCTCTTCCGAGACCGACATTGAGAACTGGGCATCTAAGCATTTCAGTAAACATACACAGGTACTTATTACGAGTACTCCATACACGTGATTGTACTAAATTTTACACATAATATATTGTTAAAAAAAAACAAAAAAAACAGAGGGTGTGCCTGAGATTAAAAATAAAAGCTGCTAGGTTCATTCTAGCACTAGCATGATATAGATGATGTATTATCAAATGTTATCTCTCAGGGTCTGTTCAGAAGAAAGGTATCTATTGCAAACATGCTGGCCTGGAGCAGCGAGCCTATTAAAAAGCCAATGATTCACACAATGGACCGTACAGTCAAACGTGAGGCTGTGGAGCTCTTCAAGTACATCCAGACCTACATGGGGGATCGAAAGGGCAAAAACGAGCCTCTGGCTGTGGCTCTGGAGATTGCAGTACGTGGTTGGAGCAACCAAGGCCTGCGTGATGAGCTCTACATTCAGCTGTGCAGGCAGACCACAGAGAACTTCCGTTATGACAGCTTACAGAGGGGCTGGGAGCTCATGGCCATCTGTCTGGCCTTCTTTCCTCCTACACCGCGCTTCCATAACTACCTGGAAGGTTACATTTACAGACACATCGATCCACTGAACGACACCAAAGGTAGGAGCCAGACACATAGTGTGTCCAGGGATATTTTCTCTTTTCTTTTAGTGTGATAGCTCCTGGAAGATTGTACTTCTTAAATAATAAAGATGTTGATCAAATTGGTTGGTCATCTAATTTCTGCCATAATGACCAGTATTTATGTGTATGCATGCAAATGTAGGAGTGGCTGTCAGCAGCTATGCGAAGTACTGCTACCGCAAGTTACAGAAAGCTGCACTGACTGGAGCGAAAAAGGTCGGTGTCTTTAGGTGTCTTTAATTCTTCTTACTTTTTCCTTTACAATTGGATTGATTTATTTAACCTTACCATGTTTCTTTACTTTCAGTAGAGTTTAATAGTTAAATGCCCCATAAGTTTCCATATGTTGACGTGTTTCTGTTTGAATCTGGAAGACATCACGTTAGACTGCTTGCATCACTTAAACAGCAGCCAGTAGATTTCGAGACATGACACAATGCTGTAAATAAACCTGACGGTATCTTAGGAAGCACACTAAATCAAAAATCAATGAGAGGTTCATTAAACATTATATGGGTAAGAGTATGTGGAGATCTGATTATGACACCTACATGTGCTTGTTGAACGTCTCAGTCCGAAGGCATGTCATCATTACAGAGTTGGCCCTCCATATTATAATGAGCTTCAGTCGTCTGTGAAGGGATTCCACTAGATGTTTGAGTGTGATTGTGGGGATTTATGTTTATCAGCTACAAGAGCTTTAATGAGATCAGACACTGATGTCCAGTTGGTGTTCCAGTTCATCCCAAAGCTGTTCACTGAGGTTGAGGGGTGCTTAGTCATTCTTGAAAGAAGGCTTTCGCAGAGAAAATTCTGGGAACACACAACAACTAAGACTGGACATTCTGTTCTGAGCATTCTGACTCGCCTCAAACTGCAGGCATGCACCAAGATCTGACTCTCTGACTATGAGAGACAGACAGAGAGAGAGCGAGGTCAGGGCTCTTGAGTTCTTTGACTCCAAGCTTGGCAAATAATTTTACTAGGTAGACTTTGAACATTAGACTCTCATACTCTCACACTTCTCCTGTGAAGAGCTTGTCTCCAGATTTATTCTTTCTCTTTCCTTTTGAATTTGACTGAAACATTATTCTCAACCAGTGTCCAGTGGAGTTAAGATCAGGGCTCTGTGCATCATGGGGGTCATGATCCGATATCCACATACCTTTAGCCATACAGGGTGTATGTACATACATATGCATCTAGCTGTGTGTCTAGGCCTGAGTGTGTAAACAGTTTAATTGGCTTAGTTCTACCAGCTGCTGTATAAAATGTGCCCTATCTATCTATCTATCTATCTATCTATCTATCTATCTATCTATCTATCTATCTATCTATCTATCTATCTATCTATCTATCTATCTATCTATCTATCTATCTATCTATCTATCTATCTATCTATCTATCCAATGCAGGGTTTGAAAAAGCCTTGTCTCGAGGAAGTAGCTTACGCTCGAAATGCCATCTTTAGCCCCTCTATGTTTGGCTCTTCTCTGGAAGAAGTGATGGCGATGCAGAAGGAGCGCTACCCTGACAGTCAGCTGCCATGGGTACAGACCCGTCTGTCGGAGGAAGTATTAGGCTTAAACGGAGACCAAACTGAGGGTATCTTCAGGTGAGATCGTACAAACATAATACGTCATCGACTAAGTGGCACTAGCTGGTCATGGAACGAACAAATAAACGAATGAATGAACAAACAATCATGATGAATGAACAAGCAAAGGTTATTCATTATACCTCATGAAAAATGCTATAGACTTACAAATCTGTAAAGCAAAGGAAAATATACTGTATATAGTATGAAAGAACTTCAGTCATTCAGATCAATATTTGGCATGGCCACCATATGCCTTTAAATTCTCTCTGGTACACTGTGGTTCAGTTTTATACGGAAATAACTCTTCAAATCTGTTATTATTTTTTATATTACTTATGCTTTGGGCTATATACAGTACCTAATGAACCTACATACAGAAGTAATCAAGTTTTTGTTTTAAAACCTGTATTTAAACACTCACTGCAAAATTTTTAATAGCTTGGTTCACACTAATACTGCAGGAATACAATATACTGTATCTGCTGCATGTCAGGCTCCGGGTTCGCCTCAATAATGAGCAAGACAAAGGTTTTCCTCGGGATGAATGAAAGAAAAATATCTAGCATTGTTCCTAGGCAAGTGTTAGAAATGCTCCAAAGAATGTGTTACAAATTGTGAATGTGTGTCTGGCAGGGTGCCCGGAGATATAGACGAGGTAAATGCGCTGAAGTTGCAAGTGGACCAGTGGAAGGTGCCAACTGGTTTGGAGGACCCACACATTCCGGGTATATACTGATATATATTGTCAAATGTTAAGTGAGAAATCAACAGGTTAGCACTAAAAATCCAAAATAATGCAGTTTTTCATTGCTTTTTTTCTATAATATAGTAGCATCCATTATATGAGTCTGTTTATCCACCAAATGCAATATACAAAGATCATGCACAGTGTTTGGCACACACACATTTCTCTTTTTGCAGACAAAATTCTCTTTCTTACACAAACATTCACAGATCACACACACACACACACACACAGGCTTTTAGCCTTGGGCAATTGCAGTGCTCCATTTCCCACTGAATATAAATAGCCCAATCTCCAAGTGCATTATAGGAAGAGAAGAAACAAACCCCCTTCTACCTCCACAGAACATGAAGAAAGTAAAGCTTTGGGTTGAATGTTGGGATTTCACTGTTTCCTTTAATATACATCTTTAATATACACGATATTTTATAGCTATATAAATGTGGTGTATATATAGTAGAATGACACAATAAAGAAATAACAGGTGATTGAACTTCCTAACTTAGATTAAGTTTAGTGGACCAAGCTTTAGAGCAAAAAAAAGTCAGTGTGATTGGCTTTAAGAATATTCATGGATACAACATGCTCTCTAATGGTAAGGAACATAGAAAAGATGGCAGGAAGTCACACAAAAGGAGTTTCAGGGTAACCGGAAAGCAGCTGAAGCAACAGTTATTCAATGGGATGAAACAAATACACAGACCAGGCATAACATTATGACCACCTGCCTAATATTGTGGTTTTCCCCATTTTGTTGTCAAAACTGCCCTGACCCGTCATGCACTGTGTATTCTGACACCTTTCTATCACAACCAGCATTAACTTCTTCTGCAATTTGAGCAACAGTAGCTCGTCTGTTGGATCGGATCACACGGGTCAGCCTTCACGTCAATCCCCATGTGCATCAAATGAGCCTTGACCGCCCATGACCCTGTCACCGGTTCACCACTGTTCCTTCCTTGGACCACTTTTGATAGATACTGACCACTGCAGACCGGGAACACCCCACAAGAGCTGCAGTTTTGGAGATGCTCTGATCCAGTGGTCTAGCCATCACAATTGTCCCTTCGTCAAACTCGCACAAATCCTTAAGCTTGTCCATTTTTCCTGCTTCTAACACATCAACTTTGAGGACAAAATGTTCACTTGCTGCCTAATATATCCCACCCACTAACAGGGGCCATGATGAGGAGAGTGTTATTCACTTCTACCTCTCAGTGCCCATGATGTTATGCCCGATCGGTGTTTAAAACTCTTTAACAGCTTAAGTTTGGAGAAAGTAAAGTTCCCTGAAAAGACAACATATCCAACACTGAAACGTGAATAATTTCAATAATTACTTCTTGCTATAGATATCTCAAAGCTTAACTTTGAGAGTACTAATGTTGCTAATGACTGTATGTATATACAGTAACATTACATCACATACTATCAATATAAACAAATTCAATTCTTAACACGATCTCCTTTCTATTTCTCATTAGCATCATTGTTGAAGCTGTGGTACAGGGAGTTGGAGGATCCAGTAATTCCTCACGAGTACTATGAAGAATGCATCTCTAACTATGACAGTCCTGAAGCTGCTGTCAGTGTCATCCATAACCTTCCTCACATCAACAAACTGGTGCTCTGCTACCTCATTCGTTTCTTACAGGTCAGTCTTTCTAACAAGGTTTTTAATAAAGCACTAAAATGATGTTATTTAAGAAAGAAAGAAATATTATTTGCCTACCGTGCAAAAAAAGGAATATATACATGGCAGTTTAGCTCCTGGTGGTCCAGCGGCAGGATATCGTGCTCTCATTGCCGTGGCCCGGTTTCAATTCCCAGGCAGGGAGCTAGTTAACTCTCAGTGCCGGTCCCAAGTCCGGATAAAACGGGAGGGTTGCGTCAGGAAGGACATCCGGCATAAAATTTAATCAAAGCATGTGGACCAAACGATCCACTGTGGCGACCCTGAACAGGGAGCAGCCGAAAGAACAACAAAAACAGCAACATACGTGGCAGTTTATATGTAGGTTTATGTGTAACTAATCCTTCAGATCACAATTAATCGTATGGACGTATTCACCCAGAGACATAAGGTAAAAGAAACGGTTCAAGGTAAAAGTAGCGGTGTGTACATTTTGGGAAGGTCCGAATTATACACAGTAAAAGCACTTCATCTCTTCTGTGTCCCATAACGTTCCCCTGCCACTCTTGGTACACATATGTTCTGCATAGTGGAAACTAATGATGATGTCATCGGTGAATTTAGTATGAGTTGCATTTGCGTTCAAGAGAATACTACTACAGGTCGTCTCAGGTTCGGTACCACTTCCTGATACACATGACAGCTTTCACATTACCAATTTTTCACACTTTTTTTCCGACTAAACTGCCAGTATGAAAGCCCAACTCAAAAAGATAGACAGTTACTCGAAAAGAGTTGCAGGACAACCTGAAAACAACAGGAACAACAGTTAACAGGTAATAAGCAACAAACTGCACAGCAATTCCTATTGGAGAAAGATGTAATGATCCCAAGAACATATACCTACAGTGATATGGAGGATATCCTGATCTGCGAGACGGTTATTACTTGATGCATATAAGAAATACTGCTGATTCTGAAAGACACGAAACGATGACGATTAAGCAAAATATTCACCTGTGAGCATGATAAGAAGACTGGCCGAGTTTTTTTTTTTTAATCAGCGGTTGCTTAATTACTTGAATCGGGAATCAGCTCATTAGCTCATTTCATGCTTAATGAAGACACCCGTCATTACAAACAGGCTTTAAAATAAAGCTCAGAAGCCTGAACCTTATTTAATGACATGGATCGTTTAAAGTCATTCTTGATAGAAACATCAGTCTTCCCAGTTTAAGCTTTCTTGCTTTCTTGTGGGTTGGGAAAACAGTGTATCTACGCTGGTGCTGTTGTTTTATATTCTAAATATTTTCTCAGCTTTGTGAAACTATGTTAGCCATCTTTTACTCATGATACAGTTCATTTTTTAACTAGTGTTCCTTTTAAATCTATGGCATCTGTGAGATCTTCCTTAATGCTTAGAAACCATCAGTTTGTTTGTCTGTTATTATATGTCTATAAATGCTTTATACGATGCCATGAATGTAAACCAGGGTGGCTGGAACCATCAACATATTAGATGAAGAAGGTTTAGTTTAATATTTTGATCATTTTTACTCCTCTGGCTGTTGGGACTGGTTTTTAGATGGAAAGCCTCTTCGAAAAAGAGTCACCTTTTTTTTCTCTGTTTCCACATATACAGGTTTTTGCTCAGCCTGCCAATGTGGCTATCACTAAAATGGACGTGAGTAACTTGGCAATGGTGATGGCCCCCAACTGCCTGCGATGTCTGTCTGATGACCCGCGCATCATTTTCGAAAACACCCGCAAAGAGATGAGCTTTATCCGGGTGCTCATTCAGCACCTCGATACTAGCTTCATGGATGGAATTCTCTAGTCCACATTATTTACACACTCTCACACACATACACACACACACACACACACACACACACACGAACACCACATTCATAAAGATTACACAATCATTTGAAACCTAATTGATGGAAAAGCAAAGCAAAACCCCGGGTCTTTATAGTCAGAAGTAGAACAGGAGGCATGAACCCTAATTACTGCACTGACACACGCTCACAAAAGCACAAATCCAATCTGTCGGACACACAGACACATCCAGACACGTGTAGGAGACGACACATACATTCCATTTTAGCCCCTTTTTATAATTTCTGAATGTGTTTGACTGGAGATGTGAATGTATAGTGCTGTTTCTGTGCGTTCGTTTGTTGAAATGTGAGTGTTTTTTGTTTTTGTTTTTAGCCGACTGACCTATATAACTGTCTATAACAGTCTAATTGATTTTATATGATTAATTTATTATTATTATTTTGTATTTATTTTAACAGGTGTTTATAACTACTGCCTTTTGAAACAAATTGTCAGACTCATGTCGAGTGTGTGCGTGTGTGTGTACATGTAAGGACAATATGTTTCACGTACTAGTTTTATTTCATGGAAATTGTCACCACACACTTACATAATCATAACCATTATATATACACATCATTTACCCAGCCCCAGACACCTTGACAAAGACACACACACACACACACACACACACTGATTAGGCCTGGTGCTTTAAATAATGACATAACACATCGCCTTGCACTACGTCCTCACTTCCCTTCAGGAGAAGTAAGCAAAGGAGAGTGAAATAGAAAGAAATAAAAGCTGGAGGGAGAGGCAGGGGGATTTATCAAGGCAGACATTAAAAAAAAACCCTTTTTTTAATTTTTGTTTGTTTCTTCACTTATCTGCACATGAATCATGTCATGAAAGTAACATTCACCTTCATCTATATCATGCTAAAATATATAAAAAAAGATATTTAAAAAAAATATATAAAATCCATTAAAGAAGTAAACACAAAGTGTCATATAAAAGAATAGTGGAATTTAAATTTAAAAAAAAAATTTGCTTAGGTTTGCGTCTCATTTTAGTAAAATTGAAACTATTCTAATGGAGACTGAAATAAAGGGAGTCATGAATTTTGAATCGTGGTTCATTGAGAATGATCAGATCAGAGCTGAGGAAAATAAAAAGATTAAACACTGGACAGATAAGCATACAATGAACAGCATACTCAGAGCAGCAACACAAACCACACGACCACACGTACTTCAATACACACACACACACACACACGAACACAAACACACACACACACAGCTTACCAGGGACACACACAGGAAAGACAAAAGAAATGTAGATCACTGCTGGAACATTAGCCTGCTCACAGGTCTGTCTTGCATTTTACAGCTTTTATTGTTCATGAAATCAGGCTGAAATCCCCTCTCCCTCCTTTTTGGTCTGAGATCTAATGGTGACTCTGTAAGGTAGGGTAAGTCTGTCTGAACGTTGTTTAATAAAACAATTCCAAAACTTTTTTGAATTGTATCCGTCTTTAAACTGTGACACAATTGTATCCGTCTTTAAACACACACACACACAAATGGAAACATACTTAAAGATACTATATATATATATATATATATATATATATATATATATATATATATATATATATATATATATATATATATATATATATATACACTACCAGTCAAAAGTTTGGACACACCTTTTAATTCAATGTTTTTTGTTTAGGGATTTATTTTCTACATTCTAGAACAATACTGGAGATTTCAGAACTATGAAATAACCTAGAATAGTTCTGGAATAGTTCTTGCAAGAACAGTATTGTGATGAAACTGGCTCACATGAAGACCATCCCAGTAAAGCAAGACCAAAACTGACCTCTGCTGCAGAGGAGAAGTTCATTTAGAGTGACCAGCCTCAGAAATCACCAATTAACAGCACCTCAGATTAGAGCCGTTATGAAGGCTTTACAGAGCATCAGTAGCAGACATATCTCAATATCAAAGAACATTATTGTGTATTTCGGCCGCCTTCAGCATTGTTTTACAATGTAGAAAGAAATAAACATCAGGAAAGACCATGGAATTAGAAGGTGTGTCCAAACTTTTGACTGGTAGTGTGTACATACATATATATATATATATATAAAATTTTATTACACTTTTTGGACAATATATGAACACCTATTCTTTTTTAACTTGATTTTATGGCCCTCTAAAGGCTGATGAGAATATAGCCAACCTTGGGCAGTATCTCTCCAGTCCATCAGAGGGCGGCATGTATCTGCACATCGTATTGACAACAACTAATGTTGCCAGATTTGGGGAGATATACACTATATTGCCAAAAGTATTCGCTCACCTGCCTTGACATATGAACTTAAGTGACATCCCATTCCTAATCCATAGGGTTCAATATGACGTCGGTCCACCCTTTGCAGCTATAACAGCTTCAACTCTTCTGGGAAGGCTGTCCACAAGGTTTAGGAGTGTGTTTATGGGAATTTTTGACCATTCTTCCAGAAGCGCATTTGTGAGGTCACACACTGATGTTGGACGAGAAGGCCTGGCTCTCAGTCTCCGCTCTAATTCATCCCAAAGGTGTTCTATCGGGTTGAGGTCAGGACTCTGTGCAGGCCAGTCAAGTTCATCCACACCAGACTCTGTCATCCATGTCTTTATGGACCTTGCTTTGTGCACTGGTACACAGTCATGTTGGAAGAGGAAGGGGCCAGCTCCAAACTGTTCCCACAAAGTTGGGAGCATGGAATTGTCCAAAATGTCTTGGTATGCTGAAGCATTCAGAGTTCCTTTCACTGGAACTAAGGGGCCAAGCCCAGCTCCTGAAAAACAACCCCACACCATAATCCCCCCTCCACCAAACTTTACACTTGGCACAATGCAGTCAGACAAGTACCGTTCTCCTGGCAACCGCCAAACCCAGACTCGTCCATCAGATTGCCAGATGGAGAAGCGCGATTTGTCACTCCAGAGAACGCGTCTCCACTGCTGTAGAGTCCAGTGGCGGCGTGCTTTACACCACTGCATCCGACGCTTTGCATTGCACTTGGTGATGTATGGCTTGGATGCAGCTGCTCGGCCATGGAAACCCATTCCATGAAGCTCTCTGCGCACTGTTCTTGAGCTAATCTGAAGGCCACATGAAGTTTGGAGGTCTGTAGCGATTGACTCTGCAGAAAGTTGGCGACCTCTTCGCACTATGCGCCACAGTATCTGCTGACCCCGCTCCGTCAGTTTACGTGGCCTACCACTTCGTGGCTGAGTTGCTGTCGCTCCCAAACACTTCCACGTTCTTATAATACAGCTGACAGTTGACTGTGGAATATTTAGGAGCGAGGAAATTTCACGACTGGATTTGTTGCACAGGTGGCATCCTATCACAGTTCCACGCTGGAATTCACTGAGCTCCTGAGAGCGACCCATTCTTTCACAAATGTTTGTAAAAACAGTCTGCATGCCTAGGTGCTTGATTTTATACACCTGTGGCCATGGAAGTGATTGGAACACCTGATTCTGATTATTTGGATGGGTGAGCGAATACTTTTGGCAATATAGTGTATTTCAGTTGTGGTCAAAAGTATGTGGACACCTGACTATAACGCCCATACACCGAACAGGCATAACATTATGACCACTGAGAGGTGACATGAATAACACTGATGATCTCCTCATCATGGCACCTGTTAGTGGGTGGGATATATTAGGCAGCAAGTGAACATTTTGTCCTCAAAGTTGATGTTAGAAGCAGGAAAAATGGACAAGTGTAAGGATTTGAGCGAGTTTGACGAAGGGCCAAATTGTGATGGCTAGACCACTGGATCAGAGCATCTCCAAAACTGCAGCTCTTGTGGGGTGTTCCGGGTCTGCAGTGGTCAGTATCTATTAAAAGTGGTCCAAGGAAGGAACAGTGGTGAACCGGTGACAGGGTCATGGGCGGTCAAGGCTCATTGATGCACATGGGGATTGACGTGAAGGCTGGCCCGTGTGATCCGATCCAACAGACGAGCTACTGTTGCTCAAATTGCTGAAGAAGTTCTGATAGTAAGGTGTCAGAATACACTGTGGATGTTTTTACAGCAAAATGGGGAACACCACAATATTAGGCAGGTGGTCATAATGTTATGCCTGACCGGTTTATGTGTTTATTATAATCCATACTCTTCAGAAAAGGCTTTTAACTAGATTTTGTTCTCATTTAGATTGAAGGTCTTTACTGAGATTAGACAAAACATGTTCCAGTTCATCCCAAAAGTGAATAGTGAGGATGAGGTCAGGACACTTCTTCCTCTCCAGTTTAGACAAACCCTGTCTTCATGGAGCTCGCTTTGTGCACAGGGGCATTGTCATGCTGGATCAGGTTTAAGATCTCAATGCTACATCATACAAAGGCAGACTACATAAGTGTGCATTTCCTTTCCGTTAACTTTGTGGTAACCTTTTGTGTAAGGCTGTAGCTGATATTCGGGTATCCATAAACGTCTGCACATATTATATTGTTGAAAAAAAAAAAAGATTTGTAAGGTTGCAAAACTCGTAACCTTCTTCTTATAGGGTGGTTTTGACGATGAGAGAACAAGATGAATTCGACATATATATGGCAACCCTGCTCGCGGCGCATGCGCACAACAGGACAGTATGATATAGTTTTGCTCTCCGCGTGGATCATAGCGGTAAGTCAGACATCCATCATTTAACGGTGTTTATTGATCATTACAAACAAAACAGGAAGAGTAGGTTTAAATGAACAGGAGAAATAATGACTCGTTGTTTATTCAAGTATCGCAATTACACGTTTGACAAGATCCGGGGGTCACTTCATGTGTCCAGGATCACACTTCCTGTTAATGTGTACATCACTTTCTTTGGACTACTTCCCTAAATAACCCAGACACTCCATGCAATAACAAAGTGCTATGGCCATTTCCTGTTCCCTGCAGAGCGCTGATGATGTGTTTTCATGCAGGTTTTAGTAACGTAGACACACACACACACAGCTTGTGTACACAGTGGTCATGTCCCTATAACATAAACTAACTTCATATGACGTTATACAGGGAGTAGTTTAACACGTTTTGTTGTGTCTCTCATGGTCTGGCTTAACAATAAGCTCCATTTACACTATATTGCCAAATGTTTTGGGACACCCCTCCAAATCATTGAATTCAGGTGTTGGAACAGGAAGGGGTCATCCCCAAACTGTTCCCACAAAGTTGGGAGCATGAAATTGTCCAAAATGTCTTGGTATGCTGAAGCATTAAGAGTTCCTTTCACTGGAACTAAGGGGCCAAACCCAACCTCTGAAAAACAACACCCGAATTCAATAATCTGGAGGGGTGTCCAAATACTTTTGCCCATATGTGCTTGGTAGACATCCCCGTTCCTGATTCAGTCCCACTCTTCTAGGAAAGATTTCCACTAGATTTCTGAGTGTAGCTGTGGTGTGGGGGATTTGTTCATTCAGTCATAGTAGAGATCAGACACCGATCTCAGGTGAGGTGGTCTGGGGTGAAGTCGGTGTTAAATTTCATCCCAAACGTGCTTAGTGGGTTTGATTTATTAAGAGTCAGTGCTCTGTGCAGGATATTTGAGTTCTTCCTCACTGAAAAGAAACTGTTTGAATGATATTCTATACAGTTGTGTGCTTCCAGCTTTATGGCAACAGACTGGGGGAAAATGTTCATTCAACAAATGTTACCTTCATTATGTCTTTATTCACAACCCCATATATTTTAAACTCAGTTAAAATGTTATTTTGAGTGAACAATAAGATAAGCTGCCATTTCATTCATTTGCTCATCTTTCAAGATGCTGCACAGTGTCGTTATTGCAACTAGTAGAAACTATAACAACTGCTAATAGAGGCTGCTAATATATAGACAGCCAGGCTTGTAGGCAGATGTCATGTTTTTTTTTGGCTGCTTAAGCACAAAATCATACAAAACTAGCGACCCATGGATATGCATCATAGGCTGTATGCTTTCGAGTCATTTTTATATTTAATCTGCAACATCAGGAATGACTCATTTGATTTGATGTAGCTTTAAATAACTGAAAATCAACTGCAAGCTTTACATTGTTTGATACCATACGAATTGTCGAGTAGTGGTTGATTCTGAGCAACCTTTTGAAAAACATCTGTTTCCTGCCTTGTTTCCTGTATGATTATTTAGTCATGGTTTTAGAAAGAATCAGCTGCATCATGGCTGACCCTGCGCTCTGACCCCAACCCCCAAGGATGGGATATGTGAAGAAAGAATTTCACTGTGCAGTAATGTATATGTGACATATAAAGACAACTTGTATGTCAAGAGACTTTCTCGGCATTGGTGGGAAATATTCATAGAATGAAAGGACAGATAAACTGTTGGGCAATGTTTCCAACCACTAAGCATGGAAAACCTTTCACGACTCATTGAAAGAGCTCTAAAAGAAAGTGGTCCTTGTCGTTTTTGTCCTGAAAAGGAGCACAAATTTATGAAAATCATCTTGTGTCATGCGACGACACAACTACAGCTGTCAGGCGATATCCTGCTGCAGTCATTCCACTGATATCACACTCACTTTTTTGGGGGCTCTAGAGTCCCTTAGTTATTTTCATGTGGTCCTTGGTCATGTGTACCTCCTTTGAGGAAAGAAAACATCTCTGACTTTCTACATTTTTGGCAATACGTACCAAAGAAAAAAAAAGGAAATACCAAACCTGTAGTGTTTATATGTAATTTGTACATCTATTTCATTTCTTTATTCTAACTTCTGTTTCTGGAGAAATTTATTATTATTATTATTATTATTATTATTATTATTATTATTATTATTATTATTTTTCCAAATAAAGCTGTACACCAGTTTGACCAGTAGGTGGCAGTAACACACACACACTTGAATGCAATCCTTAGCTCACCTTTCTCCAGGAAAAACACCATAAATGCGCATTAAATAGATCCGATGTAATGTGTTAAAACGATTAAAAATGTGTAAAGAATGTATTCGATGTGTTCAGCTCGTAAAATATACTTGTGCTGATGAGATTTATGGGCAGTGACACAGATGATGTCATGTCATACCTGTGGGCTGAACCTAGACCAACCCACAGGTGTGATGTGGCATGTCAGTTGTTTCAGTGTAATGATCCGAGGATACACATCAAGGTAGGAATCCTTTTTTTTAAACTTTTTAGGACTCCTGCTTTTTAGGAATACTAAGCTTTTCATAAAAGATCGAAGAAGATGAGTTGTTTATTTAACCAGATATTCAACACAAATGCTCAGTTCAGGATTGAGGGTCAGTTTGATTTATTTCATATGATAAAGGCTGACCATGTCAATGAATAACTTTTATCTAACTTGCTTCTTATATCATAAATAGTAGTAAACACATTTATTTGAAATCCAAGCCGTGTACTATAATACTATGATACTAATTTATCATTACATCAAATTGTTTAAACATTACAAGGATGTAAAGTCAAAAATATTATACATATATACATATATTTGTGGATCAAATCCAGTAAAAAAAAAAGACTTTATGAGATTGGAGTATGGAGGGTGATACATTCATGCTTATGAAAATTATAAGTGGTTTTTCATTAGATAGATATAGATATACTTTCTTGATCCCATGAGGGAAGTTTTTGACTTAACTTTGATTCTGTAATCGCTTTTTCAAGACACAGCAAACAGGACACTAATGTGAGAAAAGGACGTCAACAGCAATACAGTGTCATCTATTGTACTAAAATGTTATTGGCATGAACATGATGTCTCGAATATTTGTTCATGCAGTTTACCTAGATAAAAGGGATTAAAATGGACTTAAGCTACTGTAATTAATTGTAATTAAGTAATATTGTGTTGGTCCTCCTTTTGCTGCCAAAACATCCCTGACCTGTTGTGCACTGTATATTCGGACACCTTTCTATCAGAACCAGCATTAACTTTTGACACTACCAAGTTGAGCAACTGTAGCCTGTCTGTTCAATCAGATCACACGGGCCAGCCTTCGCTCCCCACTTGCATCAATGAGCCTCGGCCGCTCATGACCCTGTCCCCGGTGTTCCTTCCTTAGACCACTTTTGATACTGACCACTGCAGACCAGGAACATCCCACAAGAGCTGCAGTTTTGGAGATGTTCTGATCCAGTGGTCTATCCATCACAATCTGGCCCTTCGTCAAACTCGCTCAAATCCTTACACTTGCCCATTTTTCCTGCTTCTAACACATCAACTTTGAGGACAAAATGTTCACTTGCTGCCTAATATATCCCACCCACTAACAGGTGCCATGATGAGGAGATCATCAGTGTTATTCACTTCACCTTTCACTGATCATAATGTTATGGCTGATCGGTGTATTTTTGTGTGTGTGTGTGTATATATATATATATATATATATATATATATATATATATATATATATATATATATATATATACACACACACACACACACACACAGTCTCTATCGTTTTTATTTCGCTTAATTGCATTTACTCTGTTTACATTTAACACCTTTTTTTTCAGAGATATTTCTAAATGCTTATCATCTTCAACGCTAGTGATAATCAGCTAGCTTCACTCTGAGCTAATCTGACAGGATTTCAGATTTTATTATATGGGAAATAAGAATAATAATAATAATAAAGGACAAAATCGGTTTGTCTGTTGATTTACAATTGTATTACAACATCTGTAATCATAAAAGAGTGCTAATTTGATGTTGATGATTATAGCAAATGGACAGGTTGACCGTTAAGTATTAAAACATTATATAGAAATATTTCCTGGTTGTGAGTTATAATATGTATATAGAATATACTGAAAGGGTTGTTTATTCAGCTTTTTGTCCCAGGTGGAAATTGAATATAGGAATATTTATAGAATGAAAATAGGTGGAATGTTATCAGCAGGATTAGGCCAATTCACACAGAACTGGTTAGCTAGTTAGCTTAGAAATTAGCTTTAGCCACTACTTAGCCGAAGGACCTTATTATGTTATGGCTTTTTTTACCCTGATATTTAGAACACCCTTATTAAAAAATAAGACATCTATAATAACATGAACATGTAATATTTATATGTATCTATTTATATTTATATGCAGCTCAGGGGAAGTGTGAGGTAAAATCGAGTCTGTGATTTTTGTTTTCTGCTTGTGGCTACTCAATCTCGTGTTCATACCTCAGTTGTTTTGTTTGTTCTTTTACACAATTTCTTGGGTAACTGGTTTGAATTTATTCTCTATTATCTTATTGCGCTCATCATGAAGACACAAGACAACCTTGTATTATACTTTATGAAATCCAGTCATGTTACATCATTGCTGTTTTATGAATAAAGCTTAAAAATCCTCTGAGAGATCCTGTCAGGTTAGCTCATGTTAGCCGGCTAAATGACATGAGCAGGGATGATTTTTCAGAAAACATGTTTTGTTGGCTGGTCAAGGTCATGATCTTCACTGTTAGCCATCAAGCTAACAAATACTTAATGTTAGCTCTGTTATTGTCAGAGGAGGGACAAAACTGAAGCAGTCTTGCTAACAACCAAGAAAGCATAGTGTAGTTAGAAAATTCTTATTTTTAAACATTCTGTGCTTCACAGATCACAAAACTTTTGTGCTTTGCATGCATCTGAATACATATATATTAAATATATATATATATTAAATATATTTGTTATATATATATATATATATATATATATATAGTATTGTGCTTTGATAATTAATTAAAAAATACCTAGGATCGTGGATTTTAGAGTTGTATATACACTATATTGCCAAACGTTTTGGGACACCCCTCCAAATCATTGAATTCAGGGGTTAGGCTCAGCCTCTTAGTTCCAGTAAAACGAACTCTTAATGCTTTAGCATACCAAGACATTTTGGACAAATTCATGCTCCCAACTTTGTGGCCACTTCCTGTTCCAACATGACTGTACACCAGTGCACAAAGTAAGGTCCATAAAGACATGGATGAGTGAGTTTGGTGTTAAGGAACTTCACAGAGTCCTGACCTCAAACTGATAGAACACCTTTAGGATGAATTAGAGTGGAGACTGTGAGCCAGACCTTCTCGTCCAACATCAGTGCCTGACCTCACAAATGTGCTTCTAGAGGAATGGTCAAAAATTCCCATAAACACACTCCTAAACCTTGTGGAAAGCCTTCCCAGAAGAGATGAAGCTTTTATAGCTGCAAAGGGCGGGACAACTCCATATTACATTCATGTGCATGTAAAGGCAAATGTCCCAAAACTTTTGCCAATATAGTGTAAGCATAGTGTAAGCAAAAAAAATATACAAAAGAGTTTCGTGAAAGTCTATGCTCAGAGACAGGTTATTTAATAATGGGATTAATTGGAGACTAATGTAGATTCTTATAAATTTCTACACATCTGGCGTTTATATAATACGATAATCTACATTGTATAAAAATTGCTTTATATAAAGAATTTCTTCAAAATATTTATGTTCATGTGTATCATGACATGAACCAGTGCTTATAATATCTATGAAAAATATTTCTTCTGTAAAAATAAATAAGGTAATGAAAGAAAGTTTGTCACGGAATTAGACAAATATTGTTCATTAATATCGCAGGCTTTGAATGTATTCCCCCTGTCAGGGTTAGGAGAGTATTTACATCACCAGACTAGCTTATTTGCCTAGAGAGCACCATTCTAAGCTTCTCTTTGGTCAACATATGTGGTGGAAAGCTACCGCTAGAGCAAGGCTTTAAAGACAAAAAGGCCGGTCTCAGAGGTAACTCGTGCTTTCACGATTCCAGCATCGTCTTGTGCCTCTTGTGCGTACTTGTAACATGAAACTTTGGTGAAACTGAAGCCTTTGAATAAGCCACAACACCTGCATACATTTCCTCACCCTTTTTCCTTACATGTCACAATAATATCTTTTAGATATGAATTTAACCACTTTTTTTTCTCTTTGCCTTCAGTCACCTGAAGTTACTATATCCTCACATTTATTAGCAAGCCTGGTTTCTTTTTGGAGTAGGTACAGATTTGTCTCATCGTCTCGATCTTCGTTGCTAATGAGCTTGTCCGAAATCTCTTTTCTTTTATTTGGTGGTATCGACAGATGCTTTTGCGTGTTCTTATGTACGTCATTAAGCACTGATTTTTCTTGTTCGTTAACCACACAAGTATGATTAAACCACGTATTGTTCTTTGTTCACTTCATTGACCTGTTCCTTGCTGATGTTAATTAATAGTCTACCTTGTTACTGGTACCTGTAACTCATTTGATGTAAATTCCGCGAATCTGTTTTACTTTCTTTTTCAATGCTAGATGGAGGGAGACACTGGGAAGATGCGTGTGATGGTGACAGGTGGCACTGGGCTGGTGGGCAAAGCCATAGAGAAGGTGTTGCAGGATGAAGGAGGAGCAAGAGAAGGAGAAGAATGGATCTTTCTTTCATCCAAAGATGCCAACTTAATGTAAACACCTCTTCTAGTTTAGTTTCTTTTAGCTGTCTGAAAGCAGAACAGTCCAAAGGGCAGATCCTTGGGCAGATCCATGTGTACACTGATTAAGCATGTATTTGCATGTGTTTGAATCTTTTATGAGGACTGTTTTACTAAGACTTCACAAGGTATTATTCCTGTAGACACAAGGTTTAGAAAAAGATGGTTTTAGTAACATTAAATACCTGGTGCTTAATAAATTAGCATTTTTTTAAGCACATTGTTGTGTAAAATCAGTTCTTTTCCTGTTTCAGGGACGTGGCTGAGACAAGAGCTGTGTTCCAGAAACATCGCCCAACACACGTCATTCATCTGGCAGCCATGGTGGGCGGCCTCTTTAAAAACATGACACACAACCTTAGCTTTTGGGTAAGGAGCACACACACACACGTTTCTCTTCATTTAGCTTCATTTTTAATGTTATATATTTACACCTTAACCTTAGGGATCATTTCCCAGACAACGTTTAAATGAAGACGTCATTTACACATCAAGATGAGATCGGTCGCTTCTCGATTAGTAAGAATTCCCAATAGTAATTGAAACTAGAGTACATTCGAAAGGTCCTGTTCTAGTCTAAATGTGCTATGCTAATCGAGCTTTTCAGACCTGTACCTGACCATAAAACGTATTCAGATTATTTGAATAATTTATGCATGCAGATACTTTCAGTTCTCAGCAGCAAGAAAAAAACTCTGGGGACGGACATAAAGATAAACAACAGATGAATTATATCTACTAAAAAAGATCACAGAGCTCATGTCGTTTCGTTCGACTGTAGGAAAAACCAGGTGGTGTTCCTTTTTGTATTGATGATAATCTTCCCAGATTAAAATGCAGGTATTTTCTGTCTATACGTCTCTCAGTCAGACATTTTCCACAGTCAGAGGATTGTGTAGATAGCCTGGAGATTTGTATACTGTTTGCAAACATTTCAGGATGTAATGCACCACATGACAAAGACCTGAAGGCTTTGTGCGCTTGGAAACAAAGAGGTATAGGCATTTCTCGTTGTGTAATGATAATAAAGCTTGTCCCCCGAAGTGAAATGATACCTCACTTCCTTACTAAAAAGCATTTGAAACCAAGCTCAAAAATGAATTGTCTCACAGATCAGCCTTCCGTATGAGAGCTGGTAGTTGTACCTGTTGTTGACCAGCTGATATTTTTAATGCTAGTGAAGGCTTCGAATTGTCTTTCAGAGAAACAACCTCCACATCAACGACAACGTGCTCCAAACAGCTCACGAGTTTGGCGTGCTTAAAGTTGTGTCCTGCCTTTCCACCTGCATCTTCCCAGACAAAACCACGTACCCCATTGATGAGACTATGGTTTGTACACATGTCCTTTTGTTTGAGAAATCACAACATGGCAGTCTCTAAAAATAAATCTGATTCCAGGAATGCTAAACACTCCTTCATTTCACTCAAGTGTTTTCTGCTGACTCGGAAGTGTGTGTTTGTACGAGGATTTTATTAAAATATCAAAAGTGAACTGTTGCCACGTGACGTCGTTTTGAGGGTCGTGAGTCTAGTATGCATGAACGTGTTAATTGACATTGACCTGAATCTTATTTCTCTCTCTGTCAGATACACAGCGGCCCGCCTCACGAATCCAACTTCGGTTATGCTTATGCTAAACGAATGATTGACGTCCACAACAGGTGAGCAAATAGATGTTGCAGATGTAGCATCATGGAATGCTAGAATCAGTAATGCTAGAAGTCACACATGGTCAGTTGGATTTAGGAAACAGCTTCGACTGGCTACTCCAGTGTAGATTTGGCAATATGCTTGCTTAGGGTCGAAGCCCAACCCCGGTCTCAAATCTTTAGCAGCTTTTCTTCTTGGGTTGCCCCATTTTTAGGTCTGTCCATGTTTCCCTCAAGTATGCCCAGGTTTCTAATCCCTCTTAATGAACTTGATGCTACTACCACCATGCTAAACCATTGGGAAGTAATTCTCAAAGAGGTGAGCAATGCAACCGCCACCATGCTTCAACCTGGGGAAGTTATTCTCAAGGTGGTGAGCAGTCTCAAGCTTGCCCAGGTTCCTAATCCCTTTTGAAGAACATGTTGCTACTATCACCATGCTTTACCAGAGGAAAGCTATTCTGAGGGGGGTGAGCAGTGCTACCGCCACCATGCTTCAAAATAAGGAAGCTATTCTCAGAGTGATGAGTGGTGATACCTCCACCATGCTTTACCATAGGGAAGCTATTCTCAGAGTGATGAGTGGTGCTACCTCCACCATGCTTTACCATAGGGAAGCTATTCTCAGAGTGATGAGTGGTGCTACCTCCACCATGCTTTACCATAGGGAAGCTATTCTCAGAGTGATGAGTGGTGCTACCTCCACCATGCTTTACCATAGTTGTCAGAATAGTGTATTTCTACTTCTAAAAAAACAAAAAACAAGATGTTCTTGGTTCTACAACTAAGGGAGAAAATCTTCCTGTTCTCAAGCTCCCGCAGCTGACAGCCACCTGATTCATGCCTTCCTTTCTACACACACACACACACACACACACACACACACACACACACACACACACACACACTCAAGGTTACTGCTCATCTTCACACTATTATTTCTACAGTGCTTGTTAAAATTTTCCATTACAGCTACTCTTTCATAAAGCTTAGTTTTCTCGAGTGTGTAGGCTAACAGTTATAATCGGACTTTATTGCACTCCTTGATGCCACTCCTTGATCTGAAGACACCTGACATATTACAGATCAAGGGATATGTTGTTATCCACTTCATTGTTTGTTTTTTTTCTTTACTACCATACTTTTATTATTAAAAACATTGCATGTTATACGTAGATAAATATTAATACACAATCATACTTCCTGTGTGTTTTTTCGCAGGGCATATTTTAAACAATACGGTCGAAAGTACACTGCTGTCATCCCCACAAACGTGTTTGGTCCCCATGACAACTTCAACATAGAGGATGGACATGTACTCCCAGGACTCATACAAAAAACCTACATAGCACAGAGTAAGAAAAACTAACCTGCAGTGCTACATATTCTGTCTTTCTACAAGTTTGAATTCAGAACAAGATGCAAGTCTAAGCTGAAGAGCATATTAAAGTCATCAGCCAGTGTGTTACCTCTGTCAGCTATCAGATATTCTCACATACAGTTATTTCACCTATTTTGCAAAGAATGTTAGCCGGCAGTGGTAGCGATCTTGTCATAAGACGATTGTGAATGACGGCTCGTCTGCATTTTGGATAAATTCAGTTCAATTCAATTCGACAATTTGTGTAGCACTTGAAACAATGGACATTGTCACAAAGCAGCTTTACGGAAGATGATATTAAGCAGAAATTTTGAGAGGAACCGGGATCACCCTTCCCTTCTATGACTGTGCACTGTACAGTAAGGACAAAAAGTGCAGTTGTTCCAACCAGTAGGTTTATTCTAGTTTTAACATGATGTCTATCTCGTTGAACCTTTCACTGACGGAGATTTGAGCACAAAACTGTTGCGAACTAAGTGGCACCATCCACAGTAATCCCTTGTATCTGTAGGCTGTTTGTGTCCAGCATCATGAGACTCCGATTGGAGTAGGGCATCAGGTTGGATCAGGCAGAAAGCGGGCAGGATCACTGTTTTCTCCGGAGTAGCATGTGTAGCTCGACAGAGAAGTGAGACACACCCAGATTATTATGAATTATTATATGGGCGATGTAAAGTCCAAGCAGGAACTCTAACTGAAAGGGAGAGACGGAAGTTGAAGCTTCTTGGCAAACCATATGCCTCATGACACTTGATAAGAGCCAAATCAAACACGGTTCATAGTTTGCTTTATATTCAAATTTTACCTTCCTGATAAGTCATCCTGATTTTCATTTACATAATAACTGCTTTAAATAGGTGTTCGCACGCCAGCCTTTATTTCCTTTGTCTTAACGACAAAATAAAGCAGCTTTTCATAACAGAGAATCCCAAGAGCACAAAGTCCATCATTCTGAACAGTCAGTAGAAATCTACGCTCTATTACACAGCCTTTAGATCCTTGTACGTTTTTCTTTATTAAACAACTCTTTAATAAAGTTATCCAGAAATTTACACGGTTCTAAACTCCAATTCTGTAAACCAAAATGCTTACTTATCTGTCCGCAAATATCACCCTCCCTAAACACACCTTGATCACGTCATACTATTATAATGCACAAATCCACACTTGTGATAAACTACGTAATGGTATAATCTCTAAACACAGGTTTAAGCTGCATACAATATTACCACTGACAAGCTAGAATCTGCCCCAGGATACTTTTCTGCATTTTGATTCCTTGAATGAGAAGGAGAGAGAGCGAGAGAGAGAGATTTTACAGATTATTCTGTATACTTATTATCATATTATACTTAATGACATGATACAAAGATTGTATTCAAACTTGAAGCAGGAAACATGCCAGATTACTAACACACTCTATAACCTGTGAATAATCCAGATAAGATAAAAATAAAAAAATCAAAAGGCTTGAACTGAGTAAGTCCGAGTTGGATGCACGGTGATGAGGGAATTAACTCTTTCTAGTATTCTCATCTAGTATGTGTACTTTACATCTCTTACAAACATCAGTTGGGAATGCAGACCTTCTATTAACCAGTATGAGGCTGAGCTCTTCCCAGTTTGGAGAGATCTGAAAATGTATATTCTTTCTACTTTAAAGTTCTAAATAATTAATTAGATGAACATATTTGATAAATCTGTAAATAAATCTTTCTTGTAAATAAGGCTAGCTGAGCCTCAGTGCTTGACCATAGGGTCAGGTATAGAAAGGTAAAATAATTTATTATGCAAAATGTGCCCTAAAGATGAAGCAGAGGTGAATCTAGCTGCCACTGCTGGGCCCTTGAACAAGGCCCTTAACCTCTCTCTCTGCGCTTGTGGTGTTGCACCTTTAACTGAAAACATTGTCATTCAATTTTGGGATCATTTCTTCACTCTATTCTATCTTGAACTTCTAGACAAAACATGTAGGTTTTCTTTTTGATGCTTATTCGGCACGTTTTGAGGAGGTGTTTGTGATGTCTTCAGGCGTTGATGATGTCTCGTCTGTGATGTTGCTTGTTTAACGGATCATTAAGACACTTCTTCTGTTGTCTGATTGGCTCCTTGTGAGAATTTGATAGCAGGAGTTCTCTCGTTGGCAGAAGTGACTAAGCTCATGGGTGTTGAATAAATAATCGTGCTATGAGTAATACTTATAGAAGAGCATGAGGAATGAGAAAAGACACTCCTCTTCTTCTACCCAGGACAGTTTTATGATTGCGACTAAAGTGTTGTAAAGAGGCCTTTATCCATCAGAGAATGATGGCTGATATCTGCTCCGACAGATATGTGAGCAGGACTTTGCCTGTGGCCTGCCTCCAGAAAGTTTTACTTAATCTCTGTAAATGTTGACACAAGCTCAACAAAAGGTAAAAGTTTATCTTTACACAGTACTTCATTGTTGAAGAGCAGCTTTTCAATGCTTATCATTGAGATCCTGGAGAACAGGTTTCATGTCTGTACACGTGTACAGTGGGGTCATTCTTCATTGATGAAGAAATAAAACAAGCTGATTCCATTATTGCTGATTATATTGCCAAAAGTTTTGGGACACCCCTCCAAATCATTGAATTCAGGTGCTGAGTTGAGGAAATTGTTTTTTCATTTGATTTTAGTGTGTCATTTTTTCGTTGTGAAATACTTCAAGCGTCATTGAAAGGCAACCACACCTAGAAACTACAAAAGCTCTTGGGCCGGATGCAGTCCCATGTTACGTAATTACTTTCCAAAACATGGCAAATAATTTAAAGTCATAGTAGTAGCAAAGATAAGGGTAGATTTAAGATGACATCCAGAAATTAGGTTCCAGTGTGATAAAAGATCGTTATTAGTGGATGTAGGAACATATATTTAAATAAAGCCTGCTTATTGGAAGAAATCAAAGTAACCTGAAGGTTCTGCTTTTTCGTAAAATTCTGATATATCTATTGAAGCATTATATAACTATTTTGACTAAGAAAGAAATATTTGGGCAGAGCCTGCATGTTTAGCTGTGTGTTTTATGTTGTAGGGGAGGGGACGTCCCTGCAGGTCTGGGGTTCTGGCCGTCCACGAAGACAGTTTATTTATTCACACGATTTGGCTCGACTGTTTGTTTGGGTTCTCCGAGAATATAATGAAGTGGAGCCGATCATATTGTCAGGTAAACACTTTACATATATATATATATATATATATATATATATATATATATATATATATATATATATATATATATATGTTATTTATCTACAAAATGATACATGAGGTTATGGATTTGTAATTGCTCTTTCTTTCTCTTCGTCTCTCAACATCTAGTGGGAGAAGAGGATGAAGTGTCCATCAAGGAAGCTGCAGATGCTGTGGTCGAAGCTTTGGAGTTCAAAGGGGAAGTTGTCGTATCCTTTTGACCCGTTCTCACTCACACATGATTTGATGTCCAGTACTTGTTGTTTATTGTCGGAGCGAACAGTCAGCTATGATCATGCATGCACAAAAAAACCTAGAGGGTAAAAACAAGCCCACAAACATGTGTAACATCTTGTTCAGTCATAAATCTGGATTCCTAACGCATTTAAAATTCCTATGAAATATATAAGAACATTTCCCTTGTAGGAGGGAGACTTCGAATTTGAATGCCAAAGCCATACGTGACGAGGAGCCACTCTTTCCTGTCAGTCACAGAGACACTAGCCAATAATGGCCGCTGGCTTTTCTCTGACCGACCGACTGACTTCACGTGTCTCAGGCAAAACGTGTATTAAATTTCACCCCCCCACGGGGGAACGCTATCAAGCCCTTTGTCTGAGACATTTGAAACCACCCAGCCTCAAATTTTTACAAATCACCAGTCTGTCCAAGATCCTGTTAGAGAAGGATATGTTTAGACACAGTAAGAAGAACTCATTTATCTTCTGTGTAATGAGCATATTGAACGTTAATCCGAGATCAGGCGCCACATATCTCACAGAATAAGCCTTAACCTTTTATTTTCAGTATGATAAAAGTAAAGCTGACGGGCAGTTCAAGAAAACAGCCAGCAATGCTAAACTCCGCAAATACCTTCCTGACTTCACCTTCACTCCTTTCCACAAAGGTAAAACCTACGTACAGGAAGAGACGACCTCTTAGGGGTGTAACCAGCACCAGTATCTCTGTCAGCTCTTGAACCTGTACAGTTCCTCAATCCCAGCTGCTTCACTCGAATTAACAACAGATCTCCACCAGGTGCCATGTAGTGCTCTGTGTCAAGCTTTCTAATCTAATCTGACATTCTGGATTTGTTACATGACCCAAACATTTTTTCCGAGACACTGTCAGAATCTACCTCTATATACACTATATTGCCAAAGGTTTTGGGACACCCCTCCAAATCATTGAATTCAGGTGTTGTTTTTCAAGGGGTTGGGCTCAGCCCCTTAGTTCCAGTAAAAGTCCAACATCAGTGCCTGACCTCACAACTGCGAGCTCTAGAGGAATGGTCAAAAATTTCCATGAACACCCTCCTAAACCTTGTGAAACCTTGTGTTATAGTTGCAAAGGGCGGAACAACCCTATATTACATTCATGTGCATTTAAAGGCAGATGTCCCAGTTTTGGAATGGCTCAGAGTCTCTACTCTAATTCATCCCGAAGGTGTTCTATCAGGTTGAGGTCAGGACTCTGTGAAGTTCCTCCACACCAAACTCACTCATCCATGTCTTTATGGACCTTGCTTTGTGCACTGGTGTGCAGTCATGTTGGAACAGGAAGGGGTCATCCCCAAACTGTTCTCACAAAGCATGAAACTATCCAAAATGTCTTGGTATGCTGAAGCATTAAGGGGCCGAGCCCAAGCCCTCAAAAAACAACACCTGAATTCAATGATGTGGAGAGGTGTCCCAAAACTTTTGGCAATATAGTGTATCACATTTTTTTAGTAGTAAAGTAATGAAATGATTATTTTGTAATAGCTGCTGTTCCCTCATAACACGTACAGAAAGTGAAGTGGATTTCACAGCTGCTATTCTCTTTCCTCAGCCATCAAGGAGACCTGTGACTGGTTTGTGGCCAATTATGACATCGCACGCAAATGAGGACTGAAAGACTGAAGAATGCCACCTTTTTTTTTTTTTTTTTCCCTAGGACTTCTTTCACTAACATTAGACCAGTTGCACTATTACACATGAGAGTTCTTTTGGTGATGAATGGAAAAGCAGCACATGATGATGATGATTATGATGATGATTTTTTATTATTAAATGATGATTTATATTATTATTATTATTATTATTTAAGAAAGGCTTAAAGGATGGCCTGAAACGATAAGTACGGAATGAAACACAAGAGCACATGGTGTTAATGGAAAATAATGGCCAGACTCAAAGTATAGTTACATTCAATACACCAGAGTTGATTGTTTTCTTGTCACAAAGTGTATTATTTCACTTATACCGCAAGAATGCCAACGGCAACAACTATTGTTAATTTAAGAACAACTAGTCATATGACTGATAGTAATATTTTATTATGAAATGTCTGTTTTCGTTATAGCACAAAGAAACATCTCTGTTCCTGAAGACCTTTTCCAAGACTTTGACTGTTACAAAGAATTGACACTGGAGATTCCTAACAACGATGCTTAATAAACGTCTCCTCACAGAAATGTGTAATATATAAACCCATGTTTTAACTGTTACTATTGAAACGATAATGTAAAACGACAAGCACGTTTGTCGGAACTCAGAGCCCCCTCCGAGTGGACATATCACAGGGTGGAATTTTGTTTGTATCTATTACTCTTAGCTTTCCCAATAACCTCCACAATCTATAAAACTTAGCCGAAATAAAAGAGATCTCGGTCAACAGATGAGAAGAAGCAGGTTTCTTTATTCAGTCATGCAGTCAACAACATGCATATCTGAAGAGAGCAGCTGGTCTCAAAAACCCCGAAAAAGTCCCCTCTACTTATACCCCAGGCGCCCCGGGGCGCCTCCTTTTCTCTAATTTAAATATTTCCAGCAATTTCCCATTATATTCAGTGTATGGCTACTTTAGTCCCTCCTTCCTTAGTTTACATACGTTTTCCCAGTTCCCATTATTTTCGCATTTGTCCCGAGCCCGCCCCTAAATTGATACCATCCTCCCCTCAATGACGTCAATTTTCCTCCTCACCAGTTCCCCTTATTTTTAGGCTAAGTCAACCATTTTTATAAAAATTGGCGCTTACTTATAGGCGCCACTTCCTTATTGACTTCATTTGACCATCACCTCTTAAAGGTGCTTCCTCGGCTCATCCTGACCTCGCACGTTGCCCCCCACAACAATGTGTAAGTACCTTGCTCTCTTCCTCTATGTCATGATGACTTTTCTCTCTACCTACTTGATCTAAGTTTTGTTTTACTAATTTTAAACTAAGCTGTGCCATTAAGCTGCCTCATATCCTTTCCTCTTTTCATCACTGTTGGTTGCTAGTATTCCAATGCTATTGTCTCCTCTACCTGCCTATCACTGTCATGTCACAGTGACCTGGCCTACTTCCCACACTGTGTTCCTCCTGCCTTAGTACACGCTCTCTTTTGCTGACTACATAGTCACGCAATATGCACTTCACTCATCTTTACTCATTTCCCATAAAATTTTTTAGCTCAGTCAGCCCGCCGCGCTATCTTCCGGAGAAGTCCCAGGGGTGCTCTGCGACGCTATCGCCAGTATCAGCTATCCTGTTTGGCCATTGAACTTACTGGTTTCCTGGAGCACCTATCTGAATCCTCTATTCCTGAGTCTCCTTACCTCGCTCACCATATCGTGAGAGATACCGTCTGTCTTGATCAGAGCACCCAATTTCACCCCACAACCTGTGATCAGTCTACTCAGACCTTCTACTGGCATTGGACACGCACCACCTCTCAAGGCGTCCAGACTGAGGATTTCCCTGTTGAGATTTCCTCTAAAGATTCTTCCTCTGACTCCTCTTCATTTCCTAATTCCCCTGACATTCCCCAACTTTCTCCTGAATTTGTGCCTATGCCTTACAGTGTTCATGATATTCCTCAATCTTCTCCTGACTATTCGCCCCCAACTTCTCCCACTGATTACTCTCCAACTTCTCCTCAGGATCCCGAGATTCCTTCTTCTACAACTGACCCTCCGGTCCCACTGATCCCATTGGATAGGCTGGCTGACTGAGTTGTAACTCCTAATGTTTCAATAAATCTCTCCTCTTTTTCTGTTCCTTCAGTCCCAGTGTGGTTATTACGCTAGCATGCTGCCATTAATAATTCTGCATGTTCATTATGAAGACTATGAGGCTATATCTGATTATTATAGCTATTTTTAATCAGAGTTAACTACTTACTACGTAATAAATGGCTAAATTATTCTTGATAGATACACACTACTCTTTAGGCAGAATATTGCCAAGTCAGGGCTTAGAGCATTGAGTACATTAGCACTTAAGCTACTTTTAAGGCTAGGTATATAATTCAAAGCTGGGTATATTATATTTTCTCCGACACGTTCATATAAACCCTGGAAATGTCGAGCCATGCCGTTTTAGAACGTTAATCAATGCCTGACCAATCAGATTCTAAGAATTTGATCATTGTGGTATTCCCACTTCCTCAGTGCATTGCATTAATATACTCCTTCAGTTTAGTTCCTTTTTGGATCGTATTTTCCCAATGTTGATCCTTTTTTTGTGTTCCAGTTACAGAATAACACAATCAGGGTAGAGCTTCGTTTCAGTACTTCAAATCATCGTAGCTGTAGTGAAGACAACATGGCCTAAGGATTGACTTCGCATTATAGTGTCATAACAACGCCACTTCACTGCGATTTCATACACACTCACTATGGATAAAGTAAGAATGGCTTCATGCATTTCATCAAGCCTTTTAAACTTTTAATAGTAAATAGTATATGAATCAAATCCATTGCAATCTCCGAAGGTGCAAGTATTCACACCCCTCTCATTTTGTCCACCACATTGGACTTAAAATTTCAAGTCAGTCTAGACTCTATACCCCTTAACGACAAAGCAAACACCAGGTTCTTGATAACGTTACAAATTTATTAAAAAAAGACAACTAAATAATTATTCAGACCCTCCTGCGATGAAATTCATCTTGGGTGGATCTCATTTCTCTTGACCATCTTTGAGACCACTTTTATTTTAGTCGTTCTCTGACAAATATGCTTGAATCAACATGATGTGGAAAGGCAAGCACCTGTCATGAGGTCAAAAGATCTACCTGAGATCTGAAAACATTTTTGCGGCATTCAAAGTTCCCAAGCCTCCATAATTCACAAATAAAAGAAGTTTACAACAATCAGGAATCAACACTCCACTGATCTGATCTTTACAGCAGAGTTGTCAGACAGAAGGCTGCTTGGAATTTGCGGCAAAAAAAACCTAAAGGACTTTCAGTGTCATAGAAGAAAAACAAGATTCTCAGGTCTGATGAGATGAAGTATGAACTGTTTGCGCAATACAAGTGACGAAGCGTGGTGGTGGTAGCAGCATTTGGTAGGACACTCTTGTCCTGAACAACTTTTAATTCTCATTTGTACATCTGACCAATTGAGGTTTAAGGGCCTTGCTCAGTGAGCTTTAATAACAAGGGGCAGCTTGGTGGTCCTGGGATTTGAACTCGCAACCTTCTGATTAGTAGTGAATCGCCTTAACCACTACCCCTGGTGGAAGTAATGAGACTGTAGGTGTAGGGACTGGAGCACTGGTCAGGTTAATAGAAAAGCAGAAAGCAGTTAAATGCCCTGATATCCTTATTGACAATCTGTTCTGGAGAGTTCAGGTCTTCAGATATTTGTGGTTAAAGGTTCGTCTTCTAACAGGAAAATACAAGAATGGCTCTGTGAATGTCCTTCAAATATGTCTGGAGAATCAAACATGTCTGGAGAAACCTGAAAATGAGGTCTAGTTACAGTCTCCATCTCACCTGACAGAGCTTGAGAGGATCTGCTAAGAACTTCGGCTGAAAATCCTCAAAGCTTCTTGTGCTCAGAAAGACTTGAGACTGTAAACTCTTCCGAAGGTGCTTCAACTAAGTTCTCAGTTAGGGAAATGAATATTTTTTGTTTTTCTGATTTGTTATTTTTTTGGGTATGGAGTGTAGAGTATTGTGACTTTTTTTTTTTTAACAAAGTGAATGCACTGTATTTTTAATATTCAGTGGATAGTGTTTCAACCATTGAAAACATGAAGTTCCAAAAAACTTTAGCTGGATTTTACACCAAAAGTATCACAGCTTCCTCTCAAAATGTTTTCTACACTAAAAAAAGAAGTCCATCTTAGTAATTATATCAGTTATCAGGGTTTTTGGGGTTTTTTTTTAAGGTGAACATGATTGAACAAGGGTGTTGTAATACAACAAATCTTTAATATCTGCTTTCTTTATGACAAAACGTTGTGATGGATGTGATGGAATTTGTCTTTGCTGGGATATTAAGAATGTTTATTTTTTTTAAGTCATTTACTAGTCACTCTGTACAGAGTTAGAAAAGTTTTGTATATAATGTATATGATGAGTTCTGAGGATTTAATGACATTTTTGATCAGTGACCAAACATGAGGTTTTGAATGAAGATTTTCTGTGAAATAATAGAAGTTGATTTTACCAATTCAAATTAAATCTATCTATCTACTTCAGCATACCAAGACATTGTGGACAATTTCATGCTCCCCACTTTGATGAGTGAGTTTGGTGTGGAGGAACTTCACAGAGTCCTGACCTCAAACTGATAGAACACCTTTGGGATGAATTAGAGTGGAGACTGTGAGCCAGACCTTCTCGTCCAACATCAGTGCCTGACCTCACAAATGTGCTTCTAGAGGAATGGACAAAAATTCCCATAAACACACTCCTAAACCTTGTGCATGTAAAGGCAGATGCCCCAGTTTTGGCCTGGCTCGCAGTCTCCGCTCTAAATCATTCCAAAGGATTGAGGTTCTGTCGGGTTGAGGTCAGGGCTCTGTGCAGGCCAGTCATGGCAATATAGTCTATATGGTATAGACGAGTTAGAACAAGAAACTCGACACAGCAAAACCTGCAGAACTGGAACCTGTTCAGGACAATGCGTCATGCATGTACTGAACACCTTAAATACAACAAACGGAAGTAATGGGTGGTATTGTCCCCAGGGCAGAACCTGATCCTTACCTTTTGAAAAGCACAGTATATGCAAAAGAATAAACGTTAGTAATATAAACAGAAAATAAAGGGAGTGCTGCTTCTGTGCGCTTTAGGATCAATACATTGACTTAAAACATTTAGATTTGTGCAGAACAGACAGTGAAAGAATCATAATACTACAAATATTGTTGTCATAATGTTTTAAAAAGTTTAATCCTCAGCTCTGGATAGGTTTCCTCCATGACTCATGACTCTGACCAGGATAAAGCAATTCTAAACAATAATAAATGGATTTATTGGTGTCTCTTATCTGAAGACAACCTTATCTATATCACATTTAAACAACTAAGCAGTTAAGGGTTAAAGGCCTTCCTCAAGCAGTGGCAGTGCTGTGATGTGAACTCAACATTCACAGCAACACAATAGCTTTATCACTGAACTATAAGCCACAAACACTAAAGGCTGAAAATCCATTTTACCCAAAGGCTATCAGACTTCTGAAACAAGTTTGCCTTGATTTTTAGAGGTGGCAAATTTACAAAGGCCTTCATGGACCTTTGTTTACAGTGCACGTATGCACTTTTACTGATTTACAGTACACACATACTTGCACTATTTGCACAATTTATGCTTTTGTACCTATTGTATGTCCTGTTAAAATTACGTCAGAGGTTGCTTGAGGAGTCTCAGAGTGAGAATTTCATTGTATTGTGTAACTGACTGTATCCTGTTATTATAATGGTATCTTTTGCAGCTGTCTGTTCAGGGTTGCTACAGCAAATCATCTTGTTCCCTTCATATATTTGATTTGGCACAGGTTTTATACCAGGGGCCATTCCTGACCATTTTATGCAGACTTGGCAATGAGAGTTAACCCCTTCAGTGGCTGGGTTGTTTCCCTGTCCGGTAATCGAACCCGGGTGATGGCAGTGGACCACCAGGAATCCTGTACTGCAGCTCTTGTGGGGTGTTCCCGGTCTGCAGTGGTGGTCCAAGGAAGGAACAGTGGTGAACTGGTGACAGGGTCATGGGCGGTCAAGGATCATTGATAACCGTGGGGAGCAAAGGCTGCTCTGTGTGATCCGATCCAACAGACGAGCTACTGTTGCTCAGATTTGTGATCTGTGAATATGGTCATGTTGAATATCTCAGTCAAGATTTTTATAAATCTATCTATCTATCTATCTAGCTGTATTTTTTTAATATTCTATGCAACTGTCTGAGGAAGAAATACATAGGTCATGCTCACGTGTCCTTATTCTTTCGGCTATATAATGCATCCTAGTGTACATATTTTTAAGTCATACATTAGATATTTATTTGGAAAGGATATGTTCTGTGCATAAATTCAATAAGTAATGTTTTAAACATTTTTTAATCAATACATTGTTCGTTATTATTTCCACGATCAACAAATGAACGTGTGTTTAATAGGACTTTTGTTTTGAAATCCTGATCCCGATTTCCGCTTATTATGACACGTGTTTTTAAAAAAGAAAAAAAAATCTGTGCTCATTTAGATAAAGAATTACACCTATAAATATATGCATTTATATTAACAGATGCATAAATTAACAGACTGTAACCTTTAGCTGTAAGTATAACAAAAAAATAATCACGTGTAAATTCATCTCCAGTGAAGACAGACTTCCGGAACCAAGTTCGTTATTGTCACTACTCGCTCCATACTGGAAACACGATGTGTACTGCGCACGCGCGGAAATGCGCCCATCTATTTATTTATTTATTTATTTATTTAACAATTATTAAAATTAAAAATTATTTATTTAATAATTTGACAAAAAATTGGACATTGAAGCAATTAATAATTCAAACAAAACATGACACAGAACAAGTTTACAAAACAAGTACACTATATTATTTACAGCATACCGCATGATCATAAGCAAATCAACCGACAAAGAGAGGAGAAAACAATTAATACAAGGAACAAATAAATAAATAAAAAGGGAAGGGGGTGCTAGAGGGTCCATTTAATCTTGAATATTGAATTCACGGCATATAGTTTTATTCCCTCTTATTTTCATGCATATGCTTTAGTGAAAGGAGAACATTATTCTCTAGGTCTCTTGTGAAAACAATAAAAGAGAGGTCTGGTACGACAGGTATTTATTATAATGTTCTTATAACGCGTTTCTTCGCGCATGCGCAGAACAACAACAAAGAACCTGAGTTTCCGCACATGCGCAGTACAAATCGTGTTTCCGATACAACTGTTGTATACGACTGTTATGAAGAAGGGCTTTTTGTATGTTTTGTGTTTTAAGAGTTACTTGGTTCATTTCTCCTTTTCCTTTAGAAAACCATGGACGAGTTACCTGAGCTGAAAATCGGCTTCATTGGAGCAGGAAACATGGCTTATGGAATAGCACAGGGCATCTTAAGACATGGTAGCTACAGTATATAATATCTTTATTTGTGACTAGACTAGACAAATATAGCCCATTTCATTAGACTGTATTTCTGTATTTCAGAAAATGCATCTGTTTGATTAGTTGAATGTGTATTTATTTTTTAAAAAAGGGGAAAAAAGGCAACACAAAGATCCCAACTTGAAACGTGTGCAAAGGTGCGCGCTGAAACCGCAGCGCCATCTGGTGGTTGTCGGAGGTTATAGCAGGCTGGCATGTTAGATGCTCTTTAAAAAATTATATTTCTAGCAAATGTAATCGGAATTAAATCGAACAAACAAATGCATAGAGATTATCTATGATGTGGTAAACAATTTCTGTAAAGATTGAAAGAAGGAAAATAATAGGGTTATGGTGTAAAGGATCAGGATCACAATCATCAGGATCCCCCCCCCCCAAAAAAAAAGTAGGTCAGATTAGACCTTGTCAAAATATCCAAGGGCCAGGATCCATTGTCCTGGTGTCGAAATTAAACAACAAATATGAGCTCTACATATGAAATTCCAGCACTTTTAATACGTCCTCTCTTTATTTCAGGGACCAAAGCAAATCAAACATAATGCGGAATCATCTTTTTTTTTTTACATACGCGATTTCCATGAACAATTCCACTTAAGTTAGGGATTCTAAAAATGTACCTAATGTTTTCCTTGGTCAGTGGTTTCCAGTTTGTGGGAACTCACCCCATTTGACTGTTTAACTTTAATGGATGATAGAGCGGAGACTGCGAGCCAGGCCAAAACTGGGACGTCTGCCATTACATGAACTTGAATTTAATATGAAGTTGTCCCGCCCTTTGCAGCTATAACAGCTTCAACTCTTCTGGGAAGGCTTTCCACAAGGGTTAGGAGTGTGTTTATGGGAATTTTTGACCGTTCCTCTAGAAGCACATTTGTGAGGTCAGGCATTGATGTTGGACGAGAAGGTCTGGCTCACAGTCTCCACTCTAATTCATCCCAAAGGTGTTCTATCAGTTTGAGGTCAGGACTCTGTAAAGTTCCTCCACACCAAACTCACTCATCCATGTCTTTATGGACCTTGCTTTGTGCACTGGTGTACAGTCATGTTGGAACAGGAAGGGGTCATCAACAAACTGTTCCCACAAAGTTGAGAGCATGAAATTGTCCAAAATGTCTTGGTATGCTGAAGCATTAAGAGTTCCTTTCACTGGAACTAAGAGGCCGAGCCCAACCCCTGAAAAACAACACCTGAATTCAATAATTTGGAGGGGTGTCCCAAAACTTTTGGCAATATAGTGTAAAAACATTATATGCACAAGCTATCAGTACACCACAGTGACCTTATTTCCCATACAAAAGTTAAGGAAAAACAAGACAAAGTTTTTTAGCACATTTATTTATCATGTATGACTTAATTATTGTATATACATTATATAACCAAAATTATGTGGACATCTGATAATCACACCATGAAGTATGTGAGGGTCTTGCACAGACTCAACACTGAACCACCTGACTGCACCCCCAGATCTCCTCAACATCAGTGCCTTATCTCACTGATGCTCTTATAGCTGAATATACACAAATCCCTATCTCAATATATAATGTGGAGGAAAGCCTTCACAGAAGAGTTAAGCACTTATGGGTGTGATGATCAGGTTTCCACACACTTTTGGTAAAAAAAATAAAAATGGACTGAACATAAATTTAATGCCTTCTTCAGGGCCATTTTTTAACTAGCTGCATCATGAAAACATCCCATGAAACACCATGTTAAGGCTGTTTTGTTTCCTTTGCACCTCTTTCTTCACATTCACAAGCATTTGTGTATGAAATCAAGTCGAGTATTCAACCTTCACAGTCTGTGTGTTGTGTATTATTAGGTAATGTTGTGGCGTCTAACGTGATTGTAAGCGCTCCATCCAAAAACAACTTTTCACGCTTCCAGGTAAATCATACACACGTTATTGTTTTCATCTGCATATATAGAATACTCGAAATGCAGTTAAGAATTCTGGATATCTTTATTGATCATGTCACTGTCTCTAGGCAATGGGAGTTGCAGTCACACACTCGAACGAGGAAGTAATTCACCATTCTCGTCTGGTCTTCCTGGCAGTCAAGCCCCATCTGATCCCTACTGTACTAAGTGCGCTCTCTCAACACGTCACCCCACAGCACATTGTCGTCTCGATGGCAGCCGGAGTCACCCTAGCAACACTTGAGGGGGTGAGAGAGACATCATGTGTCATATATTATACACCGATCAGCCTTAACATTATGATCACTGACAGGTGAAGTGAGTAACACTGATGATCTCCTCCTCCTCATGGGATATATTAGGCAGCAAGTGAACATTTTGTCCTCAAAGTTGATGTTAGAAGCAGGAAAAATGGACAAGCGTAAGGATTTGAGCGAATTTGATGAAGGGCCAAATTGTAATGGCTAGACCACTGGATCAGAGCATCTCCAAAACTGCAGCTCTTGTGGGGTGTTCCCGGTCTGCAGTGGTCAGTATCTATCAAAAGTATCCTTTAAGTCCTGTTTATTCTTTTACGTTTTGTAAGTATCCTTCAGGTCCTGTAAGTTGCAACTTACAAGACTTAAAGGATCTGCTGCTAACATCATGGTGCCAGATACCACAGCACACCACACTAGGGATCTAGTGGAGTCCATACCCCAATGGGTCAGGGCTGTTTTGGCAGCAAAAGGGGGACCAACACAATATTAGGCAGGTGGTCATAATGTTATGCCTGATCAGTGTATGATGTCATGGAGATACAAGTCAAGAAAAGCATCTCAAATAGTGGAGCACTCATGTCCGCTAAGAACAGGAATCAGAGACCAGGTTGATAAGCAAGAGGGCAGGTGTTCCTATTAAAGTATACAGTATTCATATATATAACCTTTGTCTCTGTCTAGCTGTTGCCCGGAGGATCTTGTGTGATCCGTCTGATGCCGAATCTTCCATGCATGCTTCAGGAAGGCGCTCTACTCCTGGCGTGTGGAACAGGGGTCAAGCAGGAGGTGGCTTCAATGCTGAAGAGTCTCCTCTCGCCTTGTGGACTGGTGGAGGTTGGACCTGAGTCTTGGATCGATGCCCATACAGGCCTTAGTGGAAGCGGTGTGGCTTTTGTAAGTATGACAACACTATACAGTGTTAAAAAGGGATGAGAAATGTCCCCTAGTGTTAGTTATACATTCCTGTTATTGCTGTTACACGTGATTAAATATCATAAATGTGACCATCTATAGCCGATGAAGTACAAAGAGAATTGAAACAACTTTACCACTGCCTTGGATCAAGTGGACCATGTGAAGTCCTTGCTATACACCGATCAGCCATAACATTATGACCACCTGCCTAATATCTTGTTGGTCCCCCTTTTGCTGCCTAAACAGCCCTGACCCATCGAGGCATCAACTCCACTAGATCCCTGAAGGTGTGCTGTGGTATCTGGCACCAAGATGTTAGCAGCAGATCCTTTAAGTCCTGTAGGTTGTGAGGTGGGGCCTCATACAGGTCTTAAAGATAGATACTGACCACTGCAGACCGGGAACACTTCACAAGAGCTGCAGTTTTGGAGATGCTCTGATCCAGTTACCTAGCCATCACAATTTGGCCCTTCGTCAAACTCTTGAATCCTTACGCTTGTCCATTTTTCCTGCTTCTAACACATCAACTTTGAGGACAAAATGTTCACTTGCTGCCTGAAATAACTCAACCACTAACAGGAGCCATGATGAGGAGATCATCAGTGTTATTCACTTCACCTTTCACTGCTCATAATGTTATGTCTGATCAGTGTATATTAGCTATAAAAATTTTTCTTTTGGTGCTTTTGCAATTACCTGACTATTCATCACATTTTACCATTTTAACATTCAGCTCTGCCTTATAGGTGTACGTGTTTGCTGAAGCCCTTGCTGAAGGAGCTGTTAAAATGGGAATGCCAAGTGTGCTGGCTCAGCGTTTTGCAGCCCAGACTATACTAGTAAGTCTTTAAATCATTACTTATAATAAAAAATAAAAAAAAACATAACTTATTGTTATTACAGCCTGTATGGTTTTGACAGGGTGCGGGTTATTTATTGCGGGATGGTGAGAAGCATCCAGCGCAGTTAAAGGCTGAAGTGTGTACTCCAGGCGGGACAACAGTGTACGGACTCCATGCTCTGGAAAAAGGAGGGCTCCGGGCAGCCGTCATGGGGGCAGTGGAGGCAGCCACAGAACGAGCGAGAGAACTCGGGTGCAGTTAATGAAGGAGCAAGATGGAGAGATAGAAAGAGAGAAGCCATGGCTAGCGTGGACCATGAGCCATCTGTTACAAAGTAAATTTTAAAAAAGCTGCTTCGATTGAATTTATTAATCAGAAACAAAGCTACATTGATATCATATTCAAACTGTAAACACACGTTTACTGTAGTACAGAGTCATTGTTTTGCAATGGTTTTGTCAAAAGTATTGGTTGGAAAAGAATTCCAACATAAATAGAATGTAAATAAATAAGTAAATAAATAAAGCTAATTAAAAGTCTCATAAACAATTATCTTGTTTGCCTCTATCTGTTAACTACAAAAGCTATTCCAATTGTAACATGTAACTTACATGCCATTATTGTATACAGTTTACACAATTAATTTCATAAATATTAAGAATCCTTCTCACCTACACCGATCAGGCATAACATTATGAACACTGACAGGTGAAGTGAATAACACTGATGATCTCCTCATCATGGCACCTGTTAGTGGGTGGGATATATTAGGCAGCAAGGGAACATTTTGTCCTCAAAGTTGATGTTAGAAGCAGGAAAAATGGACAAGTGTAAGGATTTGAGCGAATTTGATGAAGGGCCGAATTGTGATGGCTAGACCACTGGATCAGAGCATCTCCAAAACTGCAGCTCTTGTAGGATGTTCCCGGTCTGCAGTGGTCAGTATCTATCAAAAGTCTTCTTCATTTATGTCATTTTGCACATGGGCATTGTTATACTAGAAGAGATATCAGCAAAGGGAATAATTCTGGGATTTTTACACAAGTTTTTGCCATCTAAATCCTACTTTAAACCCCGGGTACAGGATCACAAACTGGAGGCTTTATATGGTGACATTGTTGGAGGTAATATGTACACTATATTGACTGCTCCAAATCATTGAATTCAGGTGTTGTTTTTCAGGGGTGGGACTCGGCCCCTTAGTTCCAGTGAAAGGAACTCTTAATGCTTCAGCATACCAAGACATTTTGGACAATTTCATGCTCTCAACTTTGTGGGAACAGTTTGTTGATGACCCCTTCCTGTTCCAACATGACAGCACACCAGTGCACAAAGCAAGGTCCATAAAGACATGGATGAGTGAGTTTGGTGTGGAGGAACTTTTCTGGCCTGCACAGAGTCCTGACCTCAACCTGATAGAACACCTTTGGGATGAATTAGAGCAGAGACTGTGAGCCAGGCCTTCACGTCCAACATGAGCGCCTGATCTCACAAATGCGCTTCTAGAGGAACGGTCAAAAATTCCCATAAACACACTCCTAAGCCTTCCCAGAAGAGTTGAAGCCGTTGTAGCTGCAAAGAGCGGGCCAACTTCATATTAAATTCATGTACATGTAAAGGAAGACCCAGTTTTGATCTGGCTCACAGTCTCCACTCTAATTCATCCTAAAGATGTTCTATTAGGTTGAGGTCAGGACTCTGTGCAGGCCAGTCAAGTTCCTTCACACCAAACTCACTCATCCATGTCTTTATGGACCTTGCTTTGTGCACTGGTGTGCAGTCATGTTGGAACAGGAAGGGGTCATCCCCAAACTGTTCCCACAAAGTTGAGAGCATGAAATTGTCCAAAATGTCTTGGTATGCTGAAGCATTAAGAGTTCCTTTCACTGGAACTAAGGGGCTGAGTCCAACCCCTGAAAAACAACACCTGTACTCAATGATTTGGAGGGGTGTCCCAAAACTTTTGCCAATATAGTGTATGTTAACCCAGGGTTTAGTAATGTACAGTGTGAAACGTCAGATTATGAATAACCCCGGGTCCAGTATGAGCAGTGTGAAAGGTCACACAAGATAACCTGGGATTCAGGTTACCTGGGGTTTACAGTGACCCAGGGTTAAATATTTCAAGTGTGAAAAGCCCTAATGAATACATCCATTTACAGCAAGGCAAACTGATGATATTAGAGGACTACTTGGTTGTTGAAATGAATGAATGTGTGCAATCTTAGTGAAATAAACTGTCTGAATCAAGGGCTAGCAATTTTCTTTTATCCCCCATGACTGTCAATGCAAAGCGCACTTTAACTCTCGCTTTCGCTCTCATTAGTTCTCGCGAGATTCAACCGATTCGAAGGACTATACCATTTTATGAAGTGTCATATTATACAAAACATTCTTTTTACTACTTTGGCTTATATGAATATTAGGAAAATGTGAGTTTGCGACGATTGTAATTTCAGTCTCATCAGTTCAGCTGTAAAAAGACACGTTTTCGAGATGTAAGACTGCAGTAGTTATCACCCGCTGTGAAGAATGGACTCGACCTCACGGCCAATCTCTCTTCAGCACCTCAGAGCTGTCTTCTCAGGTTTCGTTCCAGGTTCTGACAAACCATTTAATTCACTTATCACAAAGTGAGTATGTGTATATTTATATATATTTTTAATGACGAAGCATATTTCGTTATCAACATATTTTTCGGAATAGTGACCTATAACATTTTTTAGTCGGTTCTTATAAATTATATGAATCGTTGTCTTTTAAGGAACTGCTGTTGGCGAAAGTGGCGAAATGAATCGTCACATAAGGATAAACAGGATAAAGCATCTTATGTGGCATTAATGCGGTTTCCTATCACTCTTCCTGCTCTCTCTCTTTTTTAAACAATCGGCCCATTTTCATTTTCGGAGTATAGATTTTGAAGGATGATGTGTATTGTTAGCTGTGTTAGCTAACAGAATCAAGCATGGAGGCAGGAATGAGGACGTGCGCGTGCGCACTTGGCCATGACTTTCGGCGTTCACTAAATGCGCATGCGCTCTCGGCGAACACTGAAAGCCATGTGTTGGAATTTTTCTACTTATTTTGTGCTACTTTTGGTACTTCCTGATGAGTTTGGTTTAGGTTTTAAAGAGATCTAAAATACTTTGAACCATTGTGTTTTATGCTCATTTTTTGTGGGTTTATATGTTCATTTAAGTGCTTGAGGTGTGTAATTGAAACCAGGAAAAGTTTCACCCACACTTGACATAGATTATTGGTTCCATTGAGAATTGATTATACTTATATACAGTGGTCCCGCTTAAATTTGCCTTCTAACATCCTGATCGAATAAAAATCACGCCTTATTCTGGCTTTATCTGTTTTATTTCCTGCTGCTGACGGGGTGAAGAACAATCTGAGCACACATTAGTGCCATTTGTTTGGTTATTGTGTTACTCTTTACTAAAGGTAAGATACGCTATAGGTTTGTATTCGTTCAGCAGAAAACAGTTTAGAAAAACAGTTGATATTAACTACACGCATAGAGTCATACATGCCTCATGGGCCACTAGTTGCATGTCTACAAAATCTCAGTATCTTGTATTCTGATATCTTTTTCAATGTCTTTTTTTAATCCTCTGTCCTGTCAATACACTGGAGATATACACAGTTTACACCTCAGGGTCTTTGCATGCATCGTCTTGCCTGCTTCTGCATGTGTGCTTCGTATTATCTTCTTCAGTCAGTTACTAACTCTTTACCCGTCATGACTCTGCTTCTCTTCTCTCTTCTTCCTGCTCTTGGTCTGTACCGGACTCAGCGTAATGCCTCAGAGAATTGCGATCAATTCCAATGTGGAAGCCAAACCCGCTGACGTCGGAGGCGGTTTATCCAGCGCAGTCGTACAGGGCCTGTATTCGGAGCGTGCTGCTATATGGTTTGACTGCAGAGCGTACGAAAGAGCAGAAAGCCACTATTATATGAGGCTTCAAGAGCAGCAAAATGGGACCACGTCTGCTGCAAGCACCTCAAATTCCCAGCGCAGCCGAGAAAAGTCTCAGAAACGCCCCGAATCAGTTCCCACTCCTCATTCTCTTCCATTCTTACCCGAAAGCCCTTCGACCCATACGTTATGCGATGAAGGCTACCTATCACAAACCCCAACTCCCCGCACTCCCGCATCAGCACCAATTAACGGTCTGCCATTTGTGCCTGCATTCCTCCAAGGGGTGTGGTTTCAGAAGCCCCTCTACGACCGGGCGGAAGCGACGTTCTACCAGAACCTGTACCGTGTGACTGAGCTTCAATCCACACCCAATGACAAGCAAGTGTGCGCCGGGCATCCACGTGCCCCTGTCGCTGACAAAGCCAAATCGGATAAGGCGAAGGAGAAGAAACCAAGCAATGGTGGAGTCCAGAAAGGAAGCAGTGCATTATGTCACTTCCTGCATGCAGACAGTGAGAGGGTTTGGCTAGAACGCAGTCGATATGCGGAGGCGGAAACTCGTTTCTACGAAGCCGTGACGACCAAAACCGGCTGTAGCTTATCGCAGAAGTATGATTGTATACATACATGTATACACAATTGCACATCTTTATGCAACGAGTAGCGCAAGAGAATATTGTTCACCTTGTCGGGAATTTGAATCCTTACAATGCCACAGCCAATTAGCAAAATTAGCTGGATGGGATGGATGGCATTCTCTCTCTCTCTCTCTTTCTCAAATCTACCCCCTGTCACTCTCAGCAACACTAGCCAATCACAGGTGGCCATGAGCTCCTGTACGCGGAACAGGGCGAATAGCGCTTTCCTCCGAGTGTGCTATAGTGCCCTGTGACTGCTTGACTTCCTTTATCTGTTGTATGATGGGAGAGAGCTGAATGGAAATTGGCAGGTGACCAAATTGCTGGGGAAAAAATGTAAAAAGTGTCTCATATACTGTGTGTCTATATATATATAGAAACCTCTTATTCTTATTAATCTTATTCTTAATCTTATTAATCTTATTAATTTTTTTTGTCATTTTCCTTTGTTTAGTCAAGGATGCTGTGTAGTATAATAATAATAATACTACTACTAATAATAATAATCATAATAATAATAATAATTTGATCCTCATTTATTATTTTTATGCCTCTACCCTAAAATGAGTGGAAAGAATAAGCTCCTTCCTGTTTGTCCTGTGAAGCTAGTACTCAAGACCCGTTTTCATCGCTCTTGGTGATTTTTTTTTTTTTTTTTTTTTTTTTCCTTTAACCATCGGGACATCCAATGGTTAAAAAATGATTCTTCTTAGTGCCGTATCTCAAGAAGGAATGGTTTGTAGAATTTATATCGTTTTATTTCATTTCACTGTGATCAGATGAACCCAATTAGATTCTGGACACTATCCAAACAGGGACAAGGTCAAATGATCTGAAGTAGCTTCCTTCCTGTATGAGGTATATTTTAAAGGTATTACACTGTATTGCCAAAAGTTTTGGGACACCCCCACTGGAACCAAGGGGCCAAACACCTGAATTCACTGATTTGGAGGGGTGTCCCAAAACTTCTGGCATACGTAGACTGGTCACATCCCCGTCCACCTTGTCGGCATCATATTTTGCTTTTACGCCATTTGTTCTTCGTGTTTTCCGTTTAATTCGTTTCTGTTTTTTATTCTCTCTTTGTTTACGTGGAGTTTTTATGGAAAAACTTGACCTAGTGCCTCTGATTCGTTTCCAGAATGAGTGCAATGGAGTGCTTGGCTCAAGAGAGGATCTGGTTTGACAAATCTCGATACGACGAGGCTGAACGAAAGTTCTACGAGAGCATGAACGGCCCCACACTACCGCCTCAGGTACGCATGTGCACCGTTTGTCCAGTTTATACCGGAAATGTATTGATACATATATGAACATATCCAGAATGAACCTTAATGTTCTCTTTATCTACAAACACAGGACACGGGTGCTAATAGTATTCTTCAGGACATCGCAAGAGCACGAGAGAACATCCAGAAGTCTCTTGCTGGAGTGAGTATCATTTGGACATTTTTATACTCATTTCTTAGGGGCTCTCCTACCTTCCACTTTAATAGGAACACCTAAGATTTTAGTCGCTTATCCAAACAAAAAAACTGTGTCATCTGTGTGATTCTAACCGTGGTCCATATAATCACTTTTTAAGCAGAAAACCATCCCGGTATACACAAAAACCTTGATGTGGATGGGCTTCAGCAGCAGAAGATCACATGAGTTTCCACTCCTGTCAGCCAAGAACAAGAATCTGAGGCTGTCATAGGAACTCACGGAAACAGGCTGATTGGCATCTCTAAATTGTGTGTAGCGTGTGAATGGGTGTGTGGTTGTGCTCTGTCATGGACTGGCACTTCGTCCAGGGTGTCCCCCCACATTAAACTGCAGGTTCCCTCTGACTGCGTGTAGGATACGTGGTTCTGTCAGCTGAGATATTGGGATAAAATGTCTTTATTTTTTATCTCTCACTAATAGAGAATGGATGAGCTCCTCCAATATATATATCAAATTATTCCACCTGCAAGTGTGGGATTTTGTTGCGCAAGCTTAGATAACCGTTCGAAAACCACTCAGCATGGCTTAACTATACTTGTTAGGAAATTCCATCAGAACTATGGTGTAAAGATGCTACTGAATTTTGAGTGTGTGAGTGAGTGAGTGAGAGAGAGAAAGAGAACGAGAGAGTGTGTGTGAGAGAGAGAATGAGAGAGAAAGAGTGTGTGTGAGAGAGAGAAAGAGTGTGTGTGTGTGTGTGAGTGAGGAAGAGAGAGTGTGTGTGTGTGTGTGTGTGTGTGTGAGCGAGAGTGAGAGAGAGAGAGAGAGAAAGTGTGTGTGTGTGAGTGAGGAAGAGAGTGAGTGTGTGAGAGAGTGAGTGAGAGAAAGACTGTGTGTGTGTAGGGGCAAGTGGAAGAAAAAGATTTTAGTGTGTGTGAGAGAGAGCGAACGTGTGTATGTGTGACTGTGAGTGTGTGTGCATGTGTGTGTGAGAGAGAGTGAACATGTGTATGTGTGAGTGACTGTGTGTGTGTGAAAGAAAGAATGTGTGTGTGTGAGAGAGAGCGAATGTGTGTATGTGTGACTGTGTGTGTGTGTGACTGTTTGTGAGTGTGTGTGCATGTGTGTGAGAGAGAGCGAACATGTGTATGTGTGAGTGACTGTGTGTGTGTGTGAGAGTGTGTTTGTGTGTGAGTGAAAGAAAGAATGTGTGTGTGAATGAGAGAGCGTGTGTAAGAGTGTGTGTGAGTGAGAGAAAGAGTGTGTGTGTGTGTGAGAGACTGTGTTTTGTGTGTGTGTGACTGTGTTTTGTGTGTGAGTGAGCATGTGTTTTTGTGTGTGTTTTGAGATGTGTGTGTATATATAACCTGCTTGCTCTCGCTGTATCTCTCAGCCCTCATCTCTATACATGTTCTCTCCCTCAGTTGAAGACGACCTTGCAGCCAACTACAGGCTCCGCCCATAAACCCCCAAACCCCTCCCACAGCCTCACTGTAAGCGTGTGTGAATCAGTCACCGGTCCCGACGGTCCAAATTCATCAAACTAAATCCGTTGTTTGTGTGTGCTGTGTTGTGGACATAAAAAAAAAACCCAAACATCCTTCCTTCCTGTCCTTGCATCGTGCATGCACTTGTTAGTGATGATCATTGCTCAGTAGAGTAGTCTCTTAGAAAAGACTCGGGTTGCGATGTTCTCAAAACGGACGTGTCCGGTACGTGTGTGCTGTTTATTTGTAATGAATAGTTTGTATGTTTGTAGTAGGCCTCTTGAGTGATCGGATCACAAGCGGTCAGTATGGTTCAGACCCACTGGACTCTTTCGAACCTTGCTGTGTTTGCATTCATCACAAATGCACATAGAGAACACAACCATATCAATTATTAATTTTTTTTATTATTTTTGATGCTGTTTTGTCCTCTTCTTTGTCCTAAACGTTTCCCTGACATGCTACACATGTCTAAAACAGTTACTTCCTGAACAAGTGCGAACCCGGGTACGAGTTGCGTTCATGTTCAAGGGAATCTCAGCACAGTTCAACAGTCCGGAGTTGCCATGTTCTCGATTTTCATGTTCAGTTTAAGAACATTTAAGAGCTTCTTTCTGTTTTGTATGATTGATGAATGAAGCAAGCTGAGCAAAAATTTTGGCACCCAATCACAAGTAGCCAGTGCATACGAGACCCAAGAGATGGCCGGTTCTAAAAGGCTGTAGGTCCAGGTGACTGCTCTTTGACCCGATCATTTGAGGCATATGCCCGATGTGGCTATAAATGCATGTTGGTCACATCGATGCAGGTTTCCAGTTCTCTTTATTTGGCACTTAAGTGGAACACTGCACTCTGTGTGTGTGTGTGTGTGTGTGTGTGTGTGTGTGTGTGTGTGTGTGTGTGTGTGTGTGTGTAGACGGCAGGAGGAAGTAGTGCCGAACATGGGGAACTTCTCACACGCATGAAGAAACTGGAACTGGAGAACCAAAGTCTACAAAAAAGTAGGGAAATTAGTTTTTTTTTCTTCTGTGATTGGAAAACTTTTTTAAAAAGCAAATCCTCGATTATTTTCACTCATTCCTTTTTCTTTCAGTGGTGGAGCAGTTGCGTTCTGTTGTCTCTAACCTGGAGAGCCGAGTCTCCGTCCTGGAAAAAAGACCAGCAGCCCCAGCGGCAGTGGTTAATGGAATTTCGTCTGTGAGTACTTTATTTAAATACATTCCTGGACACCAAGTACCATGGAAATACATTTTTTTAATGTTTCATTGCTGGGTTTTTTTTCTTCCTTCAGAAGACCGCTCCTCCTCCTCCGCAGAAAACAGCTCCTGCGCCAGCAGATGATGAGGATGACGATGATGACATGGACCTGTTCGGCAGCGACGATGAGGTGGACGAAGAGGCAGAGCGTCTCAAGGAGCAACGGCTTCAGGAATACGCAGCCAAAAAGGCCAAAAAACCTGCCATCATCGCCAAATCGTCCATCCTGTTGGACGTCAAGCCGGTACGACAGTTATAAGATTCTTTGAAGTTTGAGCACTGAGCTGACCCGAGCTTGTTGAGTTACAGGGATGACCCTAACCGTATCATACCACAGTCAATTTCAGACCATGTTTCCACATGTGTGTGCAGTGGGATGACGAGACGGACATGGCAAAGATGGAGGAGTGTGTGAGATCCATCCAGGTCGACGGCTTGCTCTGGGGTGCCTCCAAACTGGTACCGGTTGGTTACGGTATCAAGAAGCTGCAGATCAACTGCGTGGTTGAAGATGACAAGGTGGGAACAGACCTGCTGGAGGAGGAGATCACCAAGTTTGAAGATTATGTAAGTATACAATACACTAATCAGGCATAACATTATGACCACCTGCCTAATATTATGTTGGTCCACCTTTTGCCACCAAAACAGCCCTGACCCCTGAGGCATGGACTCCAGTAGATCCCTGAAGGTGTTCTGTGGTATCTGGCACCAAGATGTTAGCAGCAGATCCATTAAGTTCTCGCAACTTACAGGACTTAAAGGATACTTTTGATAGAAACTGACCACTGCAGACTGGGAACACCCTACAAGAGCTGCAGTTTTGGAGATCCAATCATCCAGCCATCACAATTCGGCCCTTTGTTAAACTGGCTCAAATCCTTACGCTTGCCCATACAATTGCCTTGGCCTTATTAGGTGCCTACAGGAGTAATGATGCTTGTTACACCAACAGGGATATCTAAATGATCACGTCTGAGCTGTTTGTTCAGTTCCAATGTGTCCTGCTGCTTGTAAAATAACCTGTGTTGTAATTACAGTTCCAACTATCCCTGTGGTATACTGAGAATGGGCCTGGTTCCTCTAATCATGTTCCAAAGATTTCCAAATGTTTTGGAAAAAACATTAGCGTTTTTCATACACACGTGTATATGTTGGTAACCCATAAATTACCACGTGCATGGTACAGCCGAGTTTCACTTTATGGGTGACGCCCACAAAATTCCATAAAAGGCAATGTTCACACGGCTGAAATGACAAGTAAACGGCAGGGGGAAAAAAAGATTTTTCTAACTCTTCTGTTTTATGCTGTCATTGTGTGTATTCTGACGTGTATTTCTGTGTCTTTTGCAGGTCCAAAGTGTGGATGTCGCAGCTTTCAATAAGATTTAAAGCACTACCATACTTTTCCCATAAACTCATTCCTATCTGCACTAGACAAGATCCTCATGAAATAACATTTGACAATAAAGAGCCCTGACATTATTCTGTTTATTTACTTTTTTTCTGTTGTGCTTTTGACTGTAAAATTACCTACTCCTTTACATCACAAATAGTTACGTATGAGCAGAACAAACCTAAACCAAAACAAAATGTGCAGATTTATCTGTAGTTCTGACTTTTTTTTTTTTTTTAATGACATTAATTTCATTCATCTGAATGTGGATTGAGTTAAAATGTGCTCACTGTAGATGCTCAGGATCCATGATGCCTGTGAAAGGGTGATATTTGTAACTGTAGAAGAATCCAGGGAATAGCTAACAGGTTCTCTTGTGATAATTGTGTAGTCGTTCATCGGCTGGTCCCATCTCCTACAGCATCAGAACTACTTTCCTCTCTCTTTCTTTAGACTAATGAGGGTTTTTCCACACATGAAATATTTCCCCTGGGTCAGTGTAAATCCTGGGATAGCAGAATCCTGGGTTATCTTTTCAGGCGTTTCACACTGCTTATACTTTACCTGGGTTTTTACAATTGATCTTAGATATTCAGAATCTGATATTTCACACTATACATCCTTAAAGCCTGGATTAACCTTTTTACTTGTCACCGACGACCATTTTGATTAGTGAGGAAAAAATATTGTTGCATTAATTTATCATGTACCTGACCAGGCGTTTATTGAAATCCATCTTCGGCTAATTTTTCAGTAATTTCTTAAATACTTGGTTATTTCTGACCGCCATCCAATTTGTCCTGACACTTCTGACCCTAACTATAAAAAACAAAACAAAAGTCTCTTCTTTGCATGTAATTTCATTTCAACTTGTTTTTGATGTTATTTGTTATATTTTTACCCACAAACTCTATATTTACTGTTTACACTACAAATGGGATTTCTTTGACTATACAAAGCGGGACATATGAGACATCCGCTGTGCAATTTCTGATCCAACCGTAACATTCTAACTCTGCATCGTTTCACACTGTATCCGTTTGCCACCACAATGCAGGGTTAACAGTGTAAACGCTTCGGAGAAGGGTTTCATAACCCAGGGGTAAAAAGCGGCGCTAATCCCTGCTTCTGAATTACAAAGTGTGAAACGTTCCTCTACCTGGGGGCTTTTAGGATGACGTTAACCTGGGATTGAGGGTGCAGTGTGAAAAGCCCTATAGTGAACTATCCTGACAAATATTTGTAATTGGAACACTACCAAATAAATTGCTGAAAAGAAATACAGTATAGTAATATTGAAGGAAAGTTGTTGATGTAGAATATACCATGTTCACTGTGTAGCTGTATAGAGACGTATTTTTTCCTAGTTTTATTTAACGTAATGTTATGCCCAGTGCTTTGAAGATCAGTGGATAAAGCCTTACTTAATTTCAGGAAAATGACAAGGGACTATATCTGGATTATATATATACACTTCAGATTAAAACTGTAGAGATCGCTTCAATGATTTCTGTGAGTGTGTGAAAGTCTGCCTGTAGACAGTACAGTAGCGTTCCCTGAGATCAAGTTGTCCAGCCGTGATGCTACAGACATAAGATCTGATCTTTTCTCATGGCCCATTGATAAACTAAAACACATCAGCTGTACTCAGAAGTGACTGATTTGTCTCTCTTTTTCTCTCAGGTACTGTCTTTTCCCTTGGTCTCTGTATCTATAATAAACTGAATTGACTGTGTTCTCCAGTTGTCCCGTTACTTGTTACTTCTGTTCAGTTCGAACGCTCAAACGCGCCTAACTGTAGTATTTTCTCACTATTATTAATAAATAGTATAAATAGGAAATCCTCTCTTTGCGTATTGTGATGTATTCAGTGATGCCTCTTTAAGCAGCTGGAAATGAAACTTCATGTGGAAGAAGTGGAGCGTGGACAATTAGAGCTCTGATTTAACCCTGAATAAAATGCTAGTCAAAAATAGGCATAACATTATGACCACCTGCCTAATATTGTGTTGGTCCTCCTTTTTGGTTGGTCACCAAAACATCCCTGACCCATCATGCACCGTGTATTCTGACCCCTTTCTATCAGAACCTGCATTAACTTCCTCAGCAATTTGAGCAACAGTAGATTGTCTGTTGGATCGGATCACACGGGCCAGCCTTCACTCCCCACGTGTATCAGTGAGCCTTGGCCGCCCATGACCCTGTTTTTTCAATTTTTTAATCAAAAATCAATTGACAAATCTAGCAACTTTATGAGCACACTTAAGTGACTGTCTTATCCATATGATAAGACATATGATCCTTATGACTGTCTACTCCATATGATTCTCAAGCTCATATCTCAGCTGCTGATATATAAGTTGAGATTGTGAGAAATTTGAGAAAGCTGATGAAGTGTAATGCCTGACTGTGTTGCATTTGCAACCTATCAGTTATCATCACTATTCCCGACAACCAATCATTGATCACCATTGTTTTTCCCACCATCTCACTTATCATTTTTCATTTTAAACTTATTGGAGATACACTATATTGCCAAAAGTGTTGGGACACCTTTCCAAATCATTAAATTCAGGTGTTGTTTTTCAGGACTTGGGCTTGGCCCCTTAGTTGCAGTGAATAAATCAAACCCAATGAGCACCGTTGGGATGAAATTTAACACTGACTGCACCCCAGACCATCTCACCTGACATCGGTGTCTGATCTCTACTTTCACTGAATGAACAAATCCCCCATACCACAGCTACACTCCGAAATCTAGTGGAAATCCTTCCCAGAAGAGTGGGACTGAATCAGGAGCAAAGGTTTTGGGACACCCCTCCAAATCAATGAATTCAGGTGTTGTTTTTCAGTGGTTAGGCTTGGCCCCTTAGTTCCAGTGAAAGGAACTCTTAATGCTTCAGCATACCAAGACATTTTAGACAATTTCATGCTTCCAACTTTGTGGGAACAGTTTGGGGTTGACCCCTTCCTGTTCCAACATGACTGCACACCAGTGCACAAAGCAAGATCCATAAAGACATGGATGAGTGAGTTTGGTGTGGAGGAACTTGACTGGCCTGCACAGAGTCCTGACCTCAAATTTTAGCAGAGACTGCAAGCCAGACCTTCTCGTCCAACATCAGTGCCTGACCTCACAAAATGCGCATCTAGTGGAATGGTCAAAAATTCCCATAAACACACTCCTTTCCACACCTTGTGGAAAGCCTTCTCAGAAGATTTGATGCTGTTATAGCTGCAAAGGGCGGGTCAACTCCATATTACATTCATGTGCATATCTCAGTTTTGACCTAGCTCAGTGTCTCCACTCTAATTCATCCTAAAGGTGTTCTATGGGGTTGAAGTCAGGACTCAGGAGGTCAGGATGTGCAGGCCAGTAAAGTTCCTCCACACCAAACTCACTCATCCATGTCTTTATATACCTTGCTTTGTGCACTGGTGTACAGTCATGTTGGAACAATAAGGGGCCATCCCCAAATTGACCAGTGTCTGACCAATAAAGTTGTCTAAAATGTCTTGGTATGCTGAAGCATTAAGAGTTCCTTTCACTGGAACTAAGGGGCTGAGCCCAACCCCTGAATTCACTGATTTGGAGAACTGTCCCAAAACTTTTGCCAATATAGTGTTACAGTGTTAACATTTTCAATATTTTATATTCTGCTAAAACTCTATTTGATTCAGTTTTATTGTACTTTAAATGAAAATCTTACCTTTTCGTGCACCCTATTTGTAATTTGATATGCTAATGATTATGCTGAATAAATTAATATGCAAATTAGTCCACAACTGAATTCTAGCAACTGTTTGGGCGTGCTTTAGCCTTTTATTTATTAATGTATTTTTCTCTGTATTTATTAGTCTTTTGTCCATACTCCATCCTTAGCACACAATATTTGGTTTATTTACTCTTTCTATTCAGCTCCAAGTGCACTGTTTGTGTTTCCTCAGTCCTAAGACCAATGATTATTTTGTCTCGCTGAGAACAATGCGCATGTTTATTCACATTGAAAAGTTTTCTTTCCAGTCTCTTGAGTGGCACAAAGACAGCAAGAATAGCTAAATTAACTGTTTTGCTGCAGTTCCTCGAAGGTTTTGCTGTCTGAAGTCGATGGGAAGTCGAGCAAAGCCTCTGTGGGAAGTACACCATTACAGTACAGGATGTGGAGTCAGTCACGACCCCCTCAGTAGCGTCTCACTCCAGCTGCGTGGAAAGTCGCCTTATTTCCAGGTGTGTAAACCTTCTTCTGGTGCCTTTGTTCTAATACCACAACCTAAATCTTCGTCTGCTTAGGGTTACTTCTTTTTCCTTATTTGTTTTCTTAAGATTTGAAAAGGGTTATTTATGCACAAAGGATGGAAAGCCTTAAAGAAGTGTCGTCATTTCGGGTCGTTTTTCACACAAGAATTCAAATAAGAATTAAAGGTGCAATAGTCGATTTAGTTTATTCATTACTTGTACAAATAACACGATATATATGTGTAGAAAAAGCGTTAGATTAAACAGTGACCTTGAGAAAAGTGTATTTTCGCTTAGAAAACCCGATTAGGAAACAGGTTTACGGTCCGGAAAGTTTGTTTGGATGTAATTGCAAATCTGTCAATCATTCTCCCACCCACTGTAGGTCCTGGGGGCGGGGCTTCGTGAAGAAAAATAAATAAATAATAATTAAAAAAATCAAATGTTGAATCCACCAAATACTTATTCTTGGGGGAAACTTTTAATTAATTCACTTTGAATGAGTCTAATTGTAAACGTTCATTAAAAAGAATGCATTTTGTTGTCCATGTCTTTCTTCAGGTCCCCATAATCACAGGAATGTCTCTTCATGCTTTTATGTATGAGATTCAACACATTTCCTTTTTGTTAGGAAGGTTTAGTTTTACTTAGCTAAAGTAACACAAGTCCAAAACATCACATAAAGTGTAACTCGTGTGTGTGTGTGTGTGTGTGTGTGAGAGAGAGACAAAGCAACACAGATTTTCTTTGTTTAATGAGCATGTGCTATTGACTTTGAGGTTATAACCAGAAAACTAGGCTAATAACAGGCTTCCTTTAGGCATCATGTCTGGGCTTGATTTCCAGACCTGGAACAGGGTTAGCACTGTGTGAAATGTGTAGGACGTTACAAAGGTCAATTTGTTTGACACAGTGTAAAAATCTGCACTTTATTGCTGCCTCCTAGGATGGAAATTCCAACTGTGGTTTTATTGCTAATAATCCAGAGCTGTATGAGCAGCGGACAGGGGGACAACGAGGTCCTCGAACCTACGGATACACAAGCCAGGTACCAGGTCAGCTATTCAAATATGACATTCTCAAGTTTTAGCTGATCTAATTGCAGTTTGATTGAATCGATCAGAATCCGATAATAAGAGCTGACATATGCAAAGCAGTTAATGTATTCAGATCCATTCAATATATGTCTTTATTAATAAACAGAATCAGATTGAGAGCACCAGACTCCTGGACATCAACATTTCTACCACAGGTGATCACTCAGATGTCCACACACACATGATTCCAGTGTTTGTTCATGTATGTTCATTAATTCATGCGTTTATTTATACGGCGGACCAAACCTCACTTACTCAGACCTGACCTCCAGCCCAACTACCAGCCTGGTTAATGATCAAGTACCTGCGAAGGGTCTCAACTTCTCCTGTGCTGTGGGATACAAACAGAAAGGGTCTGCAGAGTGTCAGGGTAAGACCTATACATCACACACACTCTATACACACATCTTACACATAAATGTATAACACATTAACAGATATTCACTTGCTAAACCTTTGTACAGTTATTTTTGTCTTGTATTATTTATTTTACTATTAACAAACAAACTGAGAAGTTCATTTCAGTAGATTTATTAATGCTAGCTGACTGTTATTAGCAGATGAAGATGGTTAATAGTTGATTACTGTTAACTTAACACGTTTACTAGTAGCTACACTCTGTACTGTAATTCATGCGACACTGCCCATGACTTCTTTCTCAGTATATTCTCTCTTTTTTCTTTTATGAAAGATATAAATGAGTGTGAACAGGGTGATGAAGGACCATGTGGCTACCACAGCAATTGTACTAACACCCCAGGCTCCTTTGTGTGCAGCTGTTTTCGTGGTTATCTGATGAGTTCCACTGGTTGTCAAGGTGAGATTTACAAAATGACTGTTTTCTGAGAAAATGCTGTTTTCTCTGGGGTAGTGTCACTGAGTGAAATGTGGAACAAAGACACTATTTTTTAGCAGAAAGCAGAACATTTCACTGATTTAATCAGTTTTTCCTGAACAGATAATTTGTTACTTCTGCTACGTTCCATGATCAGGTTTGATTCAATTAATGGACATTGTTACTCAGTAGCTAAATCGTTGTATGCTAATTGTTCATGTTCTGCTTAGCATGTACTTGTTGTTCTTATTAAAAGACTTCATGTTAAAACTATAATGAATTCAGAAGTTACATATTCATAAGCTGCTCAAAAGCTCCTGGTTACATAAATGCACTTGACTATATAGTGTAAAGTTTGAACTGAATTACAGCAGCACGTGGCTCAGCTGTTTGTTGAATTTGTTCAAGCCTAAAATACCTTTAATATGATTATATGCTATATTGCCAAAAGTTTTGGGACATCTGCCTTAACATGCACATGAATGCAATATGGAGTTCACAGCTTCAAGTCTTCTGAGAAGGCTTTCCACAAGGTTTAGGAGTGTGTTTATGGGAATTTTTGACCATTCCTCTAGAAGCACATTTGTGAGGTCAGGCACTGATGTTGGACGAGAAGGTCTGGCTCACAGTCTCCGCTCTAATTCATCCCAAAGGTGTTCTATCAGGTTGAGGTCAGGAGGTGCAGTTCCTCCACACCAAACTCACTTATCCATGTCTTCATGGACATTGCTTTGTCCACTGGTGTGCAGTCATGTTGGAACAGGAAGGGGTCATCCCCAAACTGTTCCCACAAAGTTGAGAGCATGAAATTGTCCAAAATGTCTTGGTATGCTGAAGCATTAAGAGTTCCTTTCACTGGAACTAAGGGGCCGAGTCCAACCCCTGAAAAACAACACCTGTACTCAATGATTTGGAGGGGTGTCCCAAAACCTTTGCTAATATACTTTTGCTTAATACTATTAGTAGATTAGTAGATAAGATTAGTAACAATAACACCTGCATATGTCAGTGATTTAATAATTATTTTAATAATGTTGCGTGTTTGTTGTAGATATAGACGAGTGTGCTTTAGCTGCAGTAACTAGTCTACAGGCATGTGGGCGAAGAGCTGTGTGTAAGAACAGCCCTGGATCCTTCCATTGTCATTGTCCTGCTGGATTTGTCCTTGGACTTGATGGACACAACTGTGTTGGTGAGTTTGTCACTGGTTAAACATTGGACTTGGTGCCAAAATAAATCTATGCATAGAATTATGAGTTTGTATGTGTTATATGTATTCTGCTGTTTTTGCAGATGTTGATGAATGTACTTTTGAAGAGAGCTGCAGAAGGGAGCTAGGGAATGTCTGCGTGAACACAGAGGGAAGTTACAAATGTGTATGTCAGCCTGGATTCAAAGAAGACCAGGCAGCCTGCATAGGTGTGTGTGTGTATGTGTGTTTTTGTGCATTGAAAATTTGGAAAAGATAGATGGTATCACTTTCTTCCAGTCTGTCCCTTTACAATTACTCTCTGTAAAAAAAATGTAAAATATAATAAAAGAAAAATAATAAGTCACATGATCTCATAAGACTTGAAAAAAATGAAAACTTACTGCAATTAATTTATTGATGTTTTCTTGAGTTAGGTCCAGATTCGTTCATGTATTTGGTCATTTCAGGACCATTTTACTTTCAAGACTTTTTCTTTCTAGATGTAGATGAGTGTGTTGAGCAGGAAGGTGTGTGTACTAATCAAGGGGAATGTGAGAACACGTTTGGGAGCTATAAGTGTGTGTGTTCCAGCGGATACCGCGGCAACGGGACCCACTGCACAGGTAACATGTACTGTATATCTCACTCTTTATACATCCTAATATATAGAATTTCTATACATATATTTTATATGTTGTTTTTTTTTGCCACCACATTTGCTAATAATAACATGCCAGTGTCTTATGCATGATTGATGTCTTTGCAGACGTGAATGAGTGTGTCTCAGGGCTTCATAACTGCAATGTGAACGCTCGCTGTGGAAATGTCATGGGCTCATACTTCTGCCAGTGCCATCAGGGCTACTTCGGAGATGGTCACTTCTGCTACGGTCAGTCTCTGTGTTTCAGTCTCTGTAGTCCAGTTACAGTTGTGTGACTATTATCTTGCAATTACAGAAATTGTAATACTTTCAAAAAAAGTTTGTTGCTATGGTGACAGATGTAGACGAGTGTGCTATAAGCGACGGCCTCTGTGAGCATAACTGTGCCAACTTACCAGGAGGGTACAGCTGCCTATGCAAAGTAGGATACACACTAGCAGATGATCTACACAACTGCACAGGTACACACACACACAACTATTTCTACACACAAGAAGAAATCAGACATCAGTAGGGAAAAGCGGGGCATGACTTCACACAGGTGCACAACTTCTCGTTCCAATAGACTTTATTTAGCGGTTTCCACATACACTATATTGCCAAAAGTATTCGCTCACCCATCCAAATAATCAGAATCAGGTGTTCCAATCACTTCCATGGCCACAGGTGTATAAAATCAAGCACCTAGGCATGCAGACTGTTTTTACAAACATTTGTGAAAGAATGGGTCGCTCTCAGGAGCTCAGTGAATTCCAGCGTGGAACTGTGATAGGATGCCACCTGTGCAACAAATCCAGTCGTGAAATTTCCTCGCTCCTAAATATTCCACAGTCAACTGTCAGCTGTATTATAAGAACGTGGAAGTGTTTGGGAACGACAGCAACTCAGCCATGAAGTGGTAGGCCACATAAACTGACGGAGCGGGGTCAGCAGATGCTGTGGCGCATAGTGCGAAGAGGTCGCCAACTTTCTGTAGAGTCAATCGCTACAGACCTCCAAACTTCATGTGGCCTTCAGATTAGCTCAAGAACAGTGCGCAGAGAGCTTCATGGAATGGGTTTCCATGGCCGAGCAGCTGCATCCAAGCCATACATCACCAAGTGCAATGCAAAGCGTCGGATGCAGTGGTGTAAAGCACGCCGCCACTGGACTCTAGAGCAGTGGAGACGCGTTCTCTGGAGTGACGAATCGCGCTTCTCCATCTGGCAATCTGATGGACGAGTCTGGGTTTGGCGGTTGCCAGGAGAACGGTACTTGTCTGACTGCATTGTGCCAAGTGTAAAGTTTGGTGGAGGGGGGATTATGGTGTGGGGTTGTTTTTCAGGAGCTGGGCTTGGCCCCTTAGTTCCAGTGAAAGGAACTCTGAATGCTTCAGCATACCAAGACATTTTGGACAATTCCATGCTCCCAACTTTGTGGGAACAGTTTGGAGCTGGCCCCTTCCTCTTCCAACATGACTGTGCACCAGTGCACAAAGCAAGGTCCATAAAGACATGGATGACAGAGTCTGATGTGGATGAACTTGACTGGCCTGCACAGAGTCCTGACCTCAACCCGATAGAACACCTTTGGGATGAATTAGAGCGGAGACTGAGAGCCAGGCCTTCTCGTCCAACATCAGTGTGTGACCTCACAAATGCGCTTCTGGAAGAATGGTCAAAAATTCCCATAAACACACTCCTAAACCTTGTGGACAGCCTTCCCAGAAGAGTTGAAGCTGTTATAGCTGCAAAGGGTGGACCGACGTCATATTGAACCCTATGGATTAGGAATGGGATGTCACTTAAGTTCATATGCGAGTCAAGGCAGGTGAGCGAATACTTTTGGCAATATAGTGTACATCAGTATGACAAAACTCTTAACTCTTCTGTGGCTGGGTTAGCTCCCTGCCCGGGAATCGAACCTGGGCCGCGGCAATGAGAACACGGGATCCTACCGCTTGAGCACCAGGATGCTAAATAATGAAATACAGAATATTTTATATTTATTTACAAAACTAGACCACATATTTGTATAAGACATAAATAAAATTCATGTGAAAGAAGAAAAATGCTTTGAACTCTAAGTAGTGTTAGGTTGTGCCGCGGTCTCCCCTAAAAACACGCAACATTGTTCCTTCTGTCTTTTCTTTTTAATTATTACAAATTCGATAAATCTATTATTGACTGACAAGAAAAAAACGTATCTCTACCATCTCTACAAGCATCTGTTCCGTTCTGTCTTTCTGCAGACGTAGATGAGTGTAGGAGCGGCAATGTGACGTGTGAGCAACTTTGCACCAACACACCAGGCTCCTTCCTCTGCTCCTGTCATGTGGGATATGAGTTGCACATAGACAGACAAAGCTGTGTCGGTTGGTAAACGCTGAAAAATCTTGTGTTTTCCACCTTGGGATTTAAACTTTAAACATAATTAATCATAAATAAATATAAATTGTTTATTATTATTTTTTGTTAAATTGTTTGTTCATTTTTATTTTTTTTATTTTATTTTATATTTCTTTATTTTATTTTTTATTTATTTTAATGTCCATTGTAAAAGGCACTATACAAATTGAATTGAATTGTGTTATTGGGTTAAATGTACATCTCAAACAGAGATATGAGATCTTTATGCCTAGAGAAGAGCAACAACTATTTGAAGTTAAGGCTTGCACTTGAGACTTTTAGGGTTCAGGGCACAGAATGTTGCATTCATGGGGATTGTGATTACTGTGAAAGTGGTCACAGATGTGTGTGTGTGTGTGTGTGTGTGACTTGTTTTGAGGCACAAAATATCTTTACAATGTTTTAAATGCTATTCAAGTTAAGTATTCGAATTAGGGCTTAGGTATAGTAATATATTGGAAAGGCTTGGTTAATAAGTTTGTGAGTGTGTAAAACTAAATATACACACACCTCTGCCTCTGTGTGATTCAGACATCGACGAATGCAAGCTGCAGAATGGGGGTTGTTCGCATATCTGCACCAACACTCCAGGAGGACATGTGTGCCACTGCCCTGTTCCACTTCTGCTGGACCACCACAGCTCCACTTGCATCAGTATGTTACATCTGTGTGTGCATGTTTAAAATGTATACATACGCCGATCAGGCACAACATTATAAGCAATGAGAGGTGAAATAAATAACACTGATGATCTCCTCATCATGGCACCTGTTAGTGGGTGGGATATATTAGGCAGTAGGTGAACATTTTGTCCTCAAAGTTGATGTGTTAGAAGCAGGAAAAATGGACAAGCGTAAGGATTTGAGAGGGCCAAATTGTGATGGCTAGACGACTGGATCAGAGCATCTCCAAAACTGCAGCTCTTATGGGGTGTTCCTGGTCTGCAGTGGTCAGTATCTATCAAAAGTGGTCCATGGAAGGAACAGTGGTGAACCGGCGACAGGGTCATGGGCACGTGGGGAGAGAAGGCTGGCCCGTGTGATCCGATAGAACAGATGAGCTACTGTTGCTCAAATTGCTGAAGAAGTTAATGCTGGTTCTGATAGAAAGGTGTCAGAATACACAGTGCATGAAGGGTCAAGGCTGTTTTGGCAGCAAAAGGGGGACCAACACAATATTAGGCAGGTGGTTATAATGTTATGCCTGACTGGTGTATGTGACATAAGGCACGCACGAACAATCCATTCAGTTCAGTTCTATTTAAATTCAACAAGCCAGAAGTGATGGCGGTTTGGAAAAACTCCCTGAGAGGATATGAGGAAGAAACATTGAAAGGAACCAAGCTCAAAAGAGAATCTCATAATCATCTGTGTGACACCAGATTTTATACAGTGATAGCTTTAAGAACATCCAGGTGCTGTGAACTAATTCCATTAGTTGCCTATTTTTTTCCCCACTGAAACTAAACTTGCTCTGGTTCTGTTATTAAATCAGAAAGCAAAATCATTTCATGCCAGACTTTTTTATCTTAAATATAGATCAGTCCATTTACTCAGTTCATTGTTTGACCACTCAACCACTTTCGGAGTTCTCAGAAAAGCCGCCCAAATGGCTGTTAATACAGAAACGCAGATTTTTATCATGTACAGTAATATTAATATTTATAAGAGTGAGAATAATGTGTGTATGCGTGTGTATATGTCTCTGCTTGTACTGTATGTTTGTATTCTCATTCTGGTAGATATCACTTCATGTGCCTTGAGGAACGGCGGCTGTGATCAGTTATGCTCTCTGGGAGCCGAGGAACGTGTTAAGTGTAGCTGCAGAGAGGGTTGGGAGCTAGATACTGACCAAAGAACATGTCTCGGTAGCAACACACACACACACACACACACACAAACACACACAGAGAGTCATGTCTGGCTTTAACTGAATCTCTTTTTCATTCTTGTTCTCTCCCTCTGTAGACACTAATGAGTGTGTGCTCTTTAATGGAGGTTGTGAACAAGTGTGTATGAATCATGCAGGTGGTTTTAACTGTACCTGCAAACCTGGGTTCGAACCTCGTACAGATGATCCCACGAAATGCCAACGTGAGTCTTCGTTAATGTATAGTTTTCTGTTTTCTGTTTTCTATTCATATTCATATTCATATTTTCTCTCAGCTGTGTGTGAACCTTCATGCCAGAATTACGGTGTGTGTGTCGCACCTAACACCTGTGACTGCCCTGCTGGGTACCCAGGCCCTGGTTGCTCAGGTACGGTCAATTTGACAGAGGTTGTGTGTTATGTAAAATGGTGTATTTTTATTATCTTAAGTGTGTGTGTGTGTGTTATGTGTTAAAAACAGCCATGTGCTCTCCACCCTGTGCTCATGGAGGGACGTGTATGCGCTGGAACACGTGTCTGTGTCGTCCTGGCTGGACTGGAGAGGGTTGCCATACAGGTAGATCACTAACCCCCTTCCAACACACATAGACATTTTAATGATAGAAAAACACACACACACACACACAATGAGCCTTTATCCATTTTTTAAATCAGTGTTAAAAAGAATTTTTTGTATTTGCTTGTTTTCTATACCTAGGTGTGAAAACACATTTCACACACACACAGACAATATGCATCTTAAGCCATTTTTAAAATCAGAGTGTATGACTTGACAGATAACCTTTTTAGAACTTGTGACAGTTTTGCTAAGTTTGATGCACACACACACACACACACACACACACAATGAGCCTTTATCCCTTTTTATTATCAGTGTGAATTTTGTTCTTTTGTTTTTTTTGTTTTCTAAAGCTGTGTGTGAGAATACACACACACACTCACGCTCACACACATACACACACACACACACACACACACTATGCATCTTAAACCATTTTTAAAATTGGCGTGTATTCCTTATTTTTTGTTTCTAAAGCTGTGTGTGAGCTGCCGTGTGGAAACGGTGGTCGGTGTGTAGCTCCTAACGTCTGCTATTGTCCGTCTGATTATTCTGGCCCTCAGTGTCTCACTCGTGAGTATATGAGTTTGCTTTTGTAGCCAAACTTGTTCCCATGATGCTGTCCTAAAAGGAGGAGGTCTGGTATTGTGTCTCACTGATTCACAAGTTAACTGAAGTCCAAATCTGATTCAGAATGAACACCAGTGTGATGTCCAGAAACCACAAGCACATGCACCTCCAGCATCAGGAGGAAATTGATTCGGAGTGTGTTATGTCTGTTGCTCTAAATCTGAATGTGTGTTTAGCGCTTTGTACTCCTCCTTGTCTGAACGGTGGGAGGTGTGTGGATATCAACACCTGTAGCTGTGCAGGAGCTTGGCAGGGAGCTCGCTGTCAGATAGGTAAACACACACTCACACACACATGCACACACACACATACACACATATCATCTACTGTATGTACCTACTTCCATGTTTTCTCAGAACCAGTGCTATGTGTGAAGCCGTGTAACAACAATGGAGAGTGTGTGGGACTCAACAGGTGTCGATGCTCCTCTGGCTTCACAGGGGATCTCTGTGAAACAGGTCTGTATGTTTTCACATGGCATGCTAAGGTTTTAATAAGATTTTTAATGTGCTTGGAAAACATCATCTCCTTCTTAATATCCGACTGCATCTCATCGTACCACGTATGCCTTTAGCCGTGACGTTGCCCTGTGTGCCGCCCTGCCAGCATGGAGGCACATGCAGCCCTCATAATACATGCAACTGCCCAGCAGGGACTAGCGGCCTGCGTTGTGAGAAGTTGTAAGTACCACAGGCTCTAATGTTCTCTTGAATATAATAATCATTGCCAGCTGTGAGTTACCATTTTCAGCTCTCTCAATTAAAGTCTAGGCTTTAGCTTTTGTAGGGACTTGTCTTGAGGTAAATCTCCAACACAGTCTGAAGTTGTGTGCATTGGAGCGGGTTTTCTTCAAGGATTTGGCTTCATTCATCATCCCTTGATACTGAGCAGTCTCTGCCACCCCTATAGCATGATTTCACCCAAATGAGGATGAGGTTCCTTTCTGAGCCTGGTTCCTCTCAAGGTTTCTTCCTCGTTTACATTTGGCAGACACCTTTATCCAGAGCGACTTACATTTTATCCCATTTTTATACAACTGAGCAATTGAGGATTCAGGTCCTTGCTCACGGTCTCAGCAGTGACAGCTTGGTGGACCTGGGACCTGGGACCAAGCTCATGGAAATCAGACCAGAAAGTTAATGCTTGTAGTATGCATTTTATGTGGGGAAGTGGGATCTCAGTGGTTAAGGCTATGGACGCTACTGATCAGGATGTTGTGAGGTCAAATCCCAGGACCTCTAAGTTGTTTCTCCTGAGCCCCTGTACAAGGCCCTTAACCCTCAACTGTCACTTTGGATAAGGGTGTCTACCAAAAGAAAAATGTAAATGTTTTACTCAGATCTTTTACGCTTCTGTCTAGCCACTCTGCCATGTCTGCTTGGTGGAGTATTTTTGATCTGATCTCTGTCATCTCTTCAGAGGACTTCTGAAGCTCTCAGTAGCCATAATGTTCTCCATCACCTCCATGACCAAGGTTCTTCTATCCTGTTCAATGAATTTTGTTTGATGGTCAGCACTAGGAAACATCTTAATGGTTCCAAACCTCTTCTATTTCACTTAGAAAGTTCACTGTGCTGCTGAGATCTTTCAGAACTTTATTCTGTCTATTTCATTGCTGGTTTTTTTGACATGCTAGTACTGCATTATAGTCTTTAAACACAAAATCATTAATGCAGCTGCCTGTCTGACTTACATGTTTAATTTTGTTCTTTATAGACATTAGATTTTAGTCTACTTATCTAATATCAGGACCAGCTCTCACTGCTATCTAATATCTAATACAAGTACCAGCTCTCACTGACTGTTTTTCTTTTTCTCAGGACTTGTCCAGTGGTGACCACAGTGGTCAGCATGGCTCGAGCAGTACGAAAAGGATTTAAAGAAAGTTACGTAGATCGCTGTGGACCTCTGGGGGTCCTGCTCTGCACCAAGTACAGGTACACATGTATCTGTCTCACATACATATACACATGTAAAAAATGCGCAAAGATTTAAAAGCTGTGTTTCTGACTTTACAGGATAAATCAAGCACGCGTGTATCTGCAGGCATACAGAGTAGGATACAAGATCCAGTGTCCGAGTAAAACAGGAATATGATCCATACAATCCTATACAAATTATACAAAACCCCACCAGTTTACAGGCAAATACACATATCTGATGTGCTGTATTACATTCC